>NW_021319058.1:59668-147503 GCF_001605985.2 Dendrobium catenatum
TATATATATATATATATATATATAACTCGGAGATGAGATAGGTTATTTAATGATCAAGTCGGGACTTTTAGACTTTCGTCCTATCACTCAAGCTTTGATGTCTTTTTAATTTTCCTTTAATCAGCTTTTGGATAGGTAAATGATACCATTTATTTATTTTAGTATTATTTTTTATAACAGTTATGTGCATCATTATATTTTTTTTAATTTGAAATTTGTTTAGAGTTTATATATTCACTATATTTTTTTTCTTTTGAGATGAATTTAATTAGATAAACTCTAGATTTCAACTATAGCAATTATATTAACTAAGAATTTTAAATTTTAAAAAGGAGAATTTATTTATTAAATTAGCTTAAAGAGTGTACCTAGAAAATAATTTAAAAACGAGCAAAAATGTTAAATGATTTGACTTATTCTAAGTAAGCCAAACGATTTGAAGTATTTTAAAATAAATAAAATAATAGAAATGAAGAAAGAGAGAAATAGAGAGAGAGAGAGAGAGATACACAGGAAGAGAGATCCACAGAAAGAGTAAGAGAGAGAGAGAGACTGGGAGAACGAGAACGTGGGAGGTATTATTTTTTATATAGTATTATATAGACAATATTTTTATATAATATTATTTTAAATATTAGAAATTTAATTTATTAAATAATTATTTACAAAAATTTAAATTAAAGCAAACAATTATAGTTAAATTTATTTTAATTTAAAACATTTTGCTTATTTCGAGCATTTAGCCAAATTTCAGATGATATCGCTCAACATAAGAAGCTGCTTATCAAGCAGTTCCCTAGCTCGCTCCGAAAGAAAACTTGCAAATAGACACTCAAGCTCTTTCCTAAACATTTTTAATCCATTTAATATAGATGAAATATTGCATAAAATAACATTTTTATTAATTTTTTAATATATTTTTTAACAAAATTTAATTAGAATGAAATTTTAATTTTAAAATATTAAATTTAAATTCAAATATCATTTTACATATCATTTTTTTATATTAATTTTGAAATTTAAATTGTTAAATTTACTATAAATAAGTATAATATAGTATATGATTAATCTAATAATTTTATATTATATTTATATTAAATTGAATTTAATTTATATTTCATTTATCATAAAGTAAATATAGTAGTTATAAAATTCATCATGTTAAAAAAAATTTAATAATTCAAAATTTATAATTAATTTGATCTAAAAATTTTTGGAAAGGATATTTAAAATTAATTTTAATATTTCAAAAATTAAAATTTCATTCTAATAAAATTTTGATAAAAATTTACAAAATATTACTTTTTCTCCAACATTAAATCTATATTAAATGGCCTAAAAAATATAAATTAAAATAAATTTAAGTATAATTATTTTTAAAACCTCTTATGTTTTTTTTGGAATGACTAGTTATACTAATTGATTGCTCTAATGTACCTAACACTTTATGAGTTTTATGAATACAATCTTGAAACCCTGTAAATGTAAGTTTTTAGTTATTTATTTTATTGAGATTCTTCTATCTAGCTCTAAATTAGATTAATATTTGCACCGTCTTAGGTTAATTTTTTATAATTTGAGAGTTGATAGATTATGCATCAATGTTAAGAAATGCTTAATTTGGAACATGAAGTTACTTTCTATGGAATTTATTGCTTCTTCCAATGGTCTCAAGTCCAGTCCATATAAAATTACAACTTTCATTGACTAACTAGCCCCTAAATCTTATATTATAGTTAAAAGTTTACATGGCTTGGCTGTATTTTATATAAGATTTATTAAAAACTTTGGTACTAATATTACTCAGCTTATATCTTATTTACTGAAAAAAATTAGACTCCTTAAGCATAAAAAGCTTTTGAACAAATGAAAGTTCTAATGAATCTCTTCTTTGTATTAAAATTCCTCTATTTTTCAAAAGAATTTAAAGTCACTTGTGATACTTTAGTATTACAATAAGAGCTATGTTAAGCCAAGAGAAACATCCAATTCAATTCTTCGATGAGAACTAAATAATGCTATTATAGTTTTTTGGAGTGTTCTATCGAACGGCCCATACTGATTCCCTTGATTATGGAAAGATTATCGAGCATTTAAGTGCATAAATGATGTTAGAATTTGGCGATCTTGGTCTCGTTGAGTCACTCGATTCGACTGTAAGCACATCATATTCATATATCGTTTGTTTACCAATTAATGTTTTAAAGTATTTAAATAGGCTTTGGTCTTTTGATTTGGACTCATTTGGGATAATATTGGACTAAATTTAGTGTCATTTGGTTCGTCTCCCTGAGATGTTCAATTTTGCTACAAGTTTGAGATGTTCAATTTTGCAACAAGTTTTCTAAAATTGGATTTTAGATAGTCCCAAATTTAATTTTGAAGGTGTTCAGTTTAAATTTGTCTCAAGATTCGTGCCCAATCTGCAAGAAGATTTTTTTATGACACATCAGGTATAAAGATAAGAATTGTATTTGCCACTTTAGAATTTGTTTATAACAACATTACTTTCAAAGTAATATAAAATTCCTTTTGAAATAATGTGGGACTATGATACTAAAAACCTAATATTTTATACACTTGCCCTCACATGCATTTTCTTTGCATTATATATCTTCACTTGCTTGAGGTTTGTATGATTTCCATGACGTAGTTAGGAAACAAATTGAGAAAAATAACATAAAAGATGCTGAATAAATTAATTCGAAATATCTTTTAGTGAATTTAAAAAAGATGATTATATATTAATGCACATTCTGCACACAGGATTTCCCTTCTTTATATATATATATATATATATATCATTAAAAATCAATAGGAAATTCAAACAAAATACATCATTTTATGTCATATGGCATGCACATTAGTCTTATAATATTGAGGATTTACTATATTTTACCAGAGAAATGTATTACATGGAATTTTGTAGACAAATATTTATTAGGTTATAATATTGTCCAAGCTCAAATGTCATCTCCTACTGGATTCATTGAGGTTGATTATATTATTTGTAATGAAACCCCCGCACATGTCATTTATCGACATAAATTTTTTGTGAAGTGAAAGGACAATCGTGCTTGATAAGGTATTTTGTTGATTGTAGAAGAATTAGAAACACTAGCCCCTAATACAGCAGAAGATATAAGCACTTATATATGTTGCGAATCTTAGATTATGGATTAGACTTTTGATGATAGCAAACATTCATGTTTTTCTACGACTGCTTTGCCTACTAATTTTTCAGGATCACACGATCAAATGCAACTCAAGCCAGCATAAGATCGGGTAGATTTAGGTTGAGTCAAGTCTGTATTTTTTTCTTTCTTGAGTCAATTGTAAAAGTGGTTACTGATGCTAAGTAACCTTACACACACACACTTGAGGGGTTTTCTGAATTTTTCTGTTTTGAGTACAACGACCTGGACGATGTTCCTATCGGCCAGGACGATTCAACTAAAAATAGAAACCCTAATTAGGGCATCCTAGTTAAGCAGCCGTTATTAAGCAAATCGTCCTGGACGATAGGCTTAAATCAGAAAGATTCAGCCGCCATGATCAATTTAGGTATTCTTTATTTTAAATTATTGGCCTGGACGATCTCCATATTGTCCTGGACGATACAGCACAATTATGCCTAAATTAATCTGGCAATTATGAAAAGCAATTAAGGCTGATTGATACGATCACATCGGCCAGGCCGATCGCAGAATCGACCAGGACGATGGACTGGACGATTGACATCGGCTAGAATCTGTTCAGGATGATTGTACTCGAATTTGAACTAATCATCCAGGACGATAATGTATCAGCCTGGACGATGTAACCAATTTTCTTCTGATCATCCTGATTCGTCCCAGCTGATTGAGCTTATTTTGTACTGATCGGCCAGGACGATATTCCTATTGTCCTGGACGATAATGTCGGTTCTTGAAATTCTATTTAAATGACCCAAATTTTCTCATACAATAAGACCTTGAGTGCTACTTTCTTGACCTGAGAGAGCTTTGGGAGACGGGGGGAGAGAGAGAGAGAGAGAGGAACTTGTGAGGGGGAGTTTGTAAGAGGGTTCACAAAGGTTGCTCCAAGCAAGGTTCCAAGTCATCATCTCCGTTCTTCATCCTTCATCCTTGGGAGGTTCTTGGGAGGTCTACTTCAACAAAAAGTATGGGTTCTCTGCCCGCTTCAGCAGGAAGTAAAAGGAGTTCGTTCTCTACCGCACCGGGTTTGGTGAGTCTGTTGTAAAGGCTTCTCCGCCTAGCTGTGGGAGCTAAAGGAGAGACACTTAGTTAGTGCAATACTCGGAGGGTGCCTCCGAGGAGTGAACGTAGGTTAAGGATTGACCGAACCACTATAAATTCAGTGTGATCTTTCTTTATTTTGCTTCCATGTTTATTTATTTTTGCACTTTGATTTATGTGGTGATTTGGTTTTATGTTTTGTAGTTCTTTACATAAAGAATTTTTTTTAAAAAATACCAATTCACCCCCCCCCCCCTCTTGGTTAGCCTCGGGTTAGTTTTTAAGGGCTTAACATCCATAATGAACATTCAAGTGGTATCAGAGCGGAATTCATAAAAATTAAGTTTGAAAACTTTTTGAATTTTTGATCCATGGCTAACAACGAAAATCGTAATATTACGGAAGGGTATTTTATTACCCGACCACCATTGTTTGATAATATCCCTTTTAATTTTTGAAAAACTCTCATGTTTACGTTTTTACAATCAATTGATTATTGCATATAGATGCTTGTTAAGGATGGTTCTACACCTCCAACTGGAAAATTGAATGGCATTATTGTTCCACTTCCTTTTACTGAATGGACTCTAGAAGACAGGGATTTAGTACAATTAAATGCAAAATATTTGAACTATTTTTTCTGTGCTTTGAAATCAGAAGATTACATACGTGTTTACACTTGCACTACTGGTAAAGAAATTTGGGATAAATTGTGTGTCACCTATGAAGATACTAATGAAGTAAAGCAATCTCATTTGAACATTCTTTTACATGATTACGAACTTTTTTGTATGAAACCTCATGAATAAATTTCTGATATGTATATGAGATTTACTTAGATTGTTACTTCTTTCCATGCCTTAGGAAGAGACCTTTCTAACTGTGAAAAAGTGAATAAAATTTTAAGATGTTTGTCTTCCTCTTTTGATGCTAAAATCACTGTAATTTTTGAGTTTAAGGATTTGAATACTTATTCGATTGATAACTTACTTGGCTCACTCATTGCTTACGAGCAAGGGATAAACTAAAGAAATTTTGATGCAGGTGAGAGGAAAAAGGAGAAAATGGTGGCACTTAAAGCCAAAAACACGGACTCTGATTCTTCCGGGTCTGAAAATGATGATATTGCCTTAATCAAAAGGAAATTTAAGAGCTTTCTAAGGATGAGTCACAAGCATCATCAGAATTAAAGAAAATGTAAGGATAACAAAAATATTAAATGTTCTTCTGATGTTATTTCATTTGAATGTAGGAAGCCTGGACATGTCAGAGTTTATTGTCCTACACTTCAGGATTACTCAAGCAAAGAAAAAAATGAGGAGAAACCTAAGCTCAAAAAAGATAAGAAGCGAACCCAAAAAGATTTCTGGGCAGAGTTTGCATCTGACTCATCCAAGATTGAACCTGGAGAAGAGACAACAAACTTATGCTTAATGGATGATGATTTTGAACAATCTGACCAAGAAGAGGTATGCCAACCAACCTATGACCAATTGCTCGAAATATATGAGAAAATTCATGCATCATATAGAAAATTTAAGAAAACTCATGCTAGTTTGAAATTAGAGTTTTTGAATTTAAAAAAAGAGCATAAAATTTTGAGAATATATCACTTTCAAATTGATAGCAATCACATGTCTCTTCCCTATATTGATTCAAAATTGATTCTATTTTATGGATGTTTCTTCCCTATATTAGAGAGTGGGTTTTTCTTCTCTAATATCTGGAAGATATACTCACAACTAAGAGTTTTTGGAAAAGAATCTAGCATGCCAAAATAATGAAAAAAAAAAGGCCAATGATGCCAAAAACAAAAAATACGCAATGACGTCAAATTAAAAAATATATACACAAAGTGTATCAAAAATCAAAAGATGCGCAAAGTGCGCCATTCAATGGACAAGAGGCATAAAATGAGTCCATCAAAAAGCAAGCTATCTTCCTTTCTTCCAACTCTTAAAACTTAGAAGATTTCATATATCGCTTGAGATTTTCAAGGACTTGATTTTGAGTTTTGGCAATTGTAACAAACTACTTTGATATATTATTATATAAGATATTTTTCTGAAACCAAGTCTTGATTGGATCTCTTTTTCTTATCCAAATGTTTTTCTAAGTTAGATCTTTTGATTTCAAAAGAAGATTTTGCCCTAAAAGAAGTTCGAGCTTAGGGGTAACATGATCGGATATTTTACCTTTTTTTGGGATTTTTGAAGTTGTTAACTCATTAACTCGCAATTTTTTAGAATCAATCACATGGAGACTATATCATGTTCATGCCTTGATTAAAAAAAATAAACTTTTTAGCTTTTATTTTATCGTTGTTATTTTTATTTCTTATTTGTGGGCCTTCCCTGATCATCTTTATACATCCTGTACGATCGGCTTTCCGTGCTTCAAAAACTCCATCTGCTGAATATTCTAAATTTTTTGCTCTAATCGTCCTAGACGATCCTTTATCATCCTGGATGATATGATCGACCTCTGCTACAATTATCTTGATCGTCCTGGCCGATTTCTTTCTTCGTCCTGGACGATGCATTTATTGATTATCATCCCGACCGATACACCTATTCTTCCTGGACGATACACGTATCGCACGTTTAAAATCTATAATTTCACTTGGAACGATCTAATTTTGGATAATCGTCCTGGCTGATCCACTGTTCGTCCTGGACGATACATGTGGTGCATGATTTAAAACATTTTAAATTTGGCCGGTATGATCCATTATTGAGCATCATCTTGGCCAATCCACCTAATCGGCCTAGACGATCTGCTTTTTCAATGGTCGTCCGGCCTGACACCTAGAGACGATCATCTGTGTCTAATCATCCCGGCCGATATCTGATCAGCCCGGACGATCGGACCGCCTTTTTGATCAATTGGCCTGTTCATAATAATTGCATCAGATCGTCCTGGATGATCCTGTGATCGGCCTGGATGATCTAGTCGATCCTTTAAATTCAGAGCCTTCCAGCCATTATTTCTCACTTCAAAACTCTTCTCCTCTCTTGTTTACTTACTATTTGCTTATGGCTGGCAGAAAGCGTGCTCGTTAGATGTCTGGCAGCTCCTCGAGGGGCACGCTGGACCCTCATTTTTGGGAGGCAGATAATCAGGCTGCCTACCATCATTACAAAGAGTGCGACATTACTCTCTCCCGCACCCTCAATCTAGCCTATCTCTCCTATCCGGTACTGAATCTTTTTGCTCACACTTCTCTTTACTTCATTCTCACCCTTGCAGTCCCCTTTAGTTATGAACTTCTTTTTAAATTTTATGCAAACCTCCGCATTAATTCCTCCTACACTGTGCTCCCCTCTTATGTGAATCGATATCCTATCAAAATCACATATCATGATTGTGCTGAAATGTTGTAGCTATCCACCACTAGGGATATGCTGCATACCCTTTGTCTCTAATCCTGACTATGACTGGACCACTGTAAATCACATTCTTCAGCACACCAACACACACTTTTATGTTGGAGATACTAGCTCTTTATTCAAAGATGCTAGGACAATCCAACATGTCATTTGCACTTCTGTTATTCCAAAAGCCAGGGATCGAGTCCACATCACTCCACTTCTTTCACTTACTACCTTTTACATTCTATCCCATAGAGAATTCAATGTCACAGACCTGATCTTTCACTACATCGAGCATTTGACTACCATTTGAGATCTAGGTCATAGAAGAAAGCCCAATATTACTCTAGGACACATCATTGCATATGTTTTAGAATCCAAATACAACCTTTAATATCCTACTCCTAACTATCTGCCACCTTTCTACTCAAATAATTCCTTCAATTCCCTTCACAGTACTCGTTTCCACCCAGGAGATGGGGAAGCTCAGGGGGAAAAGAAGGAGGAGGCTCCCGCTCTTGCTCCTGTTCCTGAACATGTTCCTCTCCGCCAGCACTCTCAGCTGGATCAGTTGGTGGAGAGATTTGATCAATTGGAGATCCACTTCAACACGTTTGTAACACACCAGCAGCAGCAACAAGCTGAGGATGTGGCCTGGTTCGATGCTTATGTTGCACACCAACAGCAACAGCACGACCAGGACATGGCCTGGTTTGGGGCATAGTTTTCCATGTTTTCCACCTTCTTCCAACAACCACCACCACCACCTCCTCGGTCTGATGATCAGGGGCCCTCATTTCTTTGATTTTCTTTGTGTTTTTCTAGTTTGTTTCTCTTCTAATTTTAGTTTCAGTTTTCTGTAGTTTATTTTTTTATGTTTTGTTTTAGTTTCTGTTATATTTTAATTTATGTTTCCCTCCTTTTTGTGATGTCAAAAGGGGGAGTAGTATGATGTATCTTGTACTTTGAATTCTAGAACTTAGTGAACTGTATTTAATACTAAACTGCCATAACTGTTTGGAATTCTCTATTTATGTTTGTCATCATAAAAAAGGGGGAGATTGTTGCGAATCTTAAATTATGGATTAGACTTTTGATGCTAGCAAACATTCAAATTTTTCTACGACTGGTGTGCCTACTAATTTTTCAGGATCACATGATCGAATGCAACTCAAGCCAGCTCATGATCGGGTAGATTTAGGTTGAGTCATGTCTGTATTTTTTCCTTTCTTGAGTCAATTGTAAAAGTGGTTTTTGATGCTAACTAACCTTGCACACACACACACACTTGAGGGGTTTTTTGAGTTTTTCTATTTTGAGTACATCGTCCTGGACGATGTTCCTATCGGCCAAGACGATTCAACTAAAAATAGAAACCCTAATTAGGGCATCCTGGTTAAGCAGCCATCATTAAGCAAATTATCCTGGACGATACTTATATCATCCAGGATGATAGGCTCAAATCAGAAAGAATCAGCCACCATGATCAATTTATAGGTATTCTTTATTTTAAATTATCAGCCCGGACGATATCCTTATCGTCCTGGACCATACAGCACAATTATGCCTAAATTAATCTGGCAATTATGGAAAGTAATTAAGGCTGAATGGTACAATCAAAATGGTCGGGCCGATCGTAAAATCAGCCAGAATGATGGACTTGACGATTGATATTATCTAGAATCTACTCAGGGTGATGTTCAAGACGATTGTACTAGAATTTGAACTAATCATCCAGGACGATATTATATCAACCTGGACGATGCAACCAATTTTCTTCTGATTGTCCTGATTCATCCCAATTGATTGAGCTTATTTTTTACTGATCGGCCAAGATGATATTCTTATCGTCCTGGATGTTAAGGTCATTTCTTGAAATTCTATTTAAAGGACCTGAATTTTCTCATGCAATAAGACCTTGAGTGCTACTGTCTTGACCTAAGAGAGCTTTGGAGAGAGAGAGAGAGAGAGAGAGAGAGAGAGAGAGAGGGGAACTTATGAGGGGAGTTTGTGAGAGGGTTCACAAAAGTTGCTCCAAGAAAGGTTCCAAGACATCGTCTCTGTTCTTCGTCCTTCGCCCTCGGGAGGTTCTTGGGAGGTTTACTTCAGCAAAAGGTCTGGGTTCTCTGCCCACTTCTGGAGGAAGCAGAAGGAGTCGGTTATCTGCCGCACTGGGGTTGGTGAAAAGGAGTCTGTTGTAAAGGCTTATCTGCCTAGCTATGGGAGCTAAAGGAGAGACACTTAATTAGTGCAATACTCGGAGGGTACCTCCGAGGAGTTGACGTAGGTCAAGGATTGACCAAACCACTATAAATTCGGTGTGATCTTTCTTTGTTTTGCTTCCGCGTTTATTTATTTTTACACTTTGATTTTTGTGGTGATTTGGTTTTAAATTTTGTAGTTCTTTACATAAAGAAATTTTTTTAAAAAATACCAATTCCCCCCCCCCCCCTCTTGGTTAGCCTCAGGCTAGTTCTTAAGAGCTTAACATCTCTAACGAACTTTTAATATACTTATTAATAATTGAAACAACGTTGAATGATGCGTCACTATTGAGGTTTAAGGGGGGAGTAATAGATTTATTGGAGGGTAAGGTTGTTGAGATCGATCACAAAGTTTTGTTCTTTGATTTCGGCATTTTATCAAAATGGATGATAAAGAGGCAGTTGAAGTGTTGTTGATATTTTGCACGTTGAGGAGGCTGAGAATTCATTTGAGATGGGCTTCTTACTGCATCTTAAATCAATAAGAAAGCTGTCGCAAATGGAGCCTACGGCAACAGCTAAGTAGGGCGCTAGATACATAATTGGATTTAGCCATTCATTGAGAAATATAGAAGGGTTGTTGCTAAGGAAATTCTTAAAGGTTAAGAGTCTTATAGAAATGTAAGTTGCCATGATATCATGCATTGCATGTTAAAAATATTGGAATCATTTTAAGTGTCGGATTAAAATATTTTTTATGATGATAAATTAATTATTACGATTCTATTTCTTAATATTTATGATGACAACACGAAATTTTTTAATATTAGTATAAAATTTGACATTAAAGTTTTGTCTGTACTGTTTTCTAATGCAACTTTTTAGTACAAACATTTTTAGTTAAAAAAAATGATGTATAAAAATCTATTTTAAAATGTAGTAAGAAAGCTATGCTAGAAGAAGCCTTAATCTTAAAAGATTTGGTTTGAAGCTAAAAATTATGTTTCTATTGTGATGGCATTGATGCGACAACATATTTTAGGGAGACATGAACATACATTGACGAGAAATTATGTTAAGGAACAAAGATTTCAACTTCTATTGGAAAGAAACACTATAAAGACACACTTATAACCTAAAGTTTGTGAGAAATCTGACACACAACCTAAAATGGAGGAAGGCCCAAAATATCTATCATTTGTTCGAGCGATTCGAAAGGTATTCATAGTTGAAATTGTAATTAATTTTTTAGCTACATCCAATCAAACATGTAATCTATTAAACTCTTCATTTAATTCAAAACTATGTTTTCTAACGTGAAGAACCTAAAGACTTCTCAAGATATATAGAGAATTAATCTAATGCCCATATAATCTCATTCTTCTTTTCATTAAATAAAAAATAATAAGTTGAGTTGATACAAAAAAGCTAATTGACAAGCACAAATTTTTACAAATAAACTTTTTCATATTATAAAACCATACTTTACAATTAGTTTAGATTGGTCCAAGTGTGTATGATGATAACATAGCTATGCTTACCAGTGCTCATTACTCTGCTAGGGTTCTTGCAAACTCTAGGAAAATGGAGGTTCTTCTCTCTTCCTCCCATCAGGATATTGCTCTTTGAGCCTTCTCCTCTTTTTCCCTCCTTCTCTAGATGGATCTTACTATAGATTTCCCTCCATTGAAGTCCTCTTCTCATATGCGTATCTCACTTGTGACGGCTTTCATAGATCCACAAAAGGGGCAAAAAACTTCTCGTCATTCCTCGCTTAAAGATTTTTTTGTTTCTTTCACTCCTTCAAAAGATAACCGGGCTCTTTTCTTCGATGATGATGTTAAGACTACTTCAAAATCTTGGGGGGTTAACTTTATTTGTTATGTTACTCCATATGTAGGTAAGAGGCCTTTCGTTGAGGCTTTATTTTCTATGATGTTAAAAGCTTGAAAGTTAAAATGTAAGTTTATACACACTTTTTTTTAGCGAAGGCTTTTTCTTGATGAAATTTTCTTGTCTGGAAGATTTTGATTTAGTCTGAAAAAGGGGACAATTATTTTTCTTTGGGAAACCTTTTATCATTCAAAAATAGTCACCTCTATTTCATCCATAGCGAGAGGAATTTGTATCAATTCCTCTCTAGATTAAAATTTTGGATCTTCCATTAGTCTGCTAGACTCCTGAGGGATTTTCAAAAATTGCAAGTTTAATAGGTGTTCTTATTACGGTTGATTCTCTTACTATCGAGCAATTGTGGCTTATATTTGCTCATGTTTTTGTTTTAGTTAACAAGGATTCTCCTCTTCTAGATGAAATTAATGTTTCTATTGATTGTACAATTTTACCTTAAAAAGTGTTTATGACAAAAACTGATCCCTTGTTCTGGTTGTGATGTGATTATTCAACCTCATTCTCTTTGTATCTCTAATCCAAAAATTTCTCCTATTGAGAAAGATCCTCCTATGGGTCATTGTAGGAGTAGAGTGGCAAGGAAGGCCCCTTCGAGTCATCATCCTTCATTTCTTACTTATGATCAAAATATTCTAATTGGTTGTGGTGAACTTCCAGCTGCTTTGGTGGCTCAAGTTTTTGTTGCTACCTCTTAGACTGAGAAGTTTGTTATTCCTAATTTGAATTCATCTCAGATGTTTCTCCTTATGATGATCCTTCTGCTAATTCTTCTATTACTCCTCCTGTTAATTCTTTACTTAGTACTAATTTTCAAAATCAAATTAGTTTCATGTTTTATAGTATGAGGATTTACCTTCTCTTATGAAACAAGGTGATGAATCTCTACTTACTTTCTTGAAAGGTAATTTTAGCTCTATCATCGAAGGGTTTAATCTTCCTAATCAAATGATTTTAAAGCTGCCCCTAACAGCAGGTAAGTTGACTAGAGCTAAGAATGCCATGAAGGTATCAAATTCTACTCTTAAATCTTAATGTTTTTTTCATAATATTGCCTCATAGAATATTAGAGTCATTAATAATCTTGAAAATTTTAATTCTTGTAAGTATCTTGTTCATTATTTTAATATGGATATGATATGTATTCTAGAAGCAAAAGTTATTTGACTGTGCAGTAGGATCCTTAGTTATCTATTAGGCATAGGGTTTTTCAAATTGAAGCTAGCTGCAATAATTTTATTTTTTTAAAACTTGAGAGAATTTGGCTTAATTGGAATGTTTCTTGCATTTCTTTCTCACCAATTTGTTTCTATTAGTTAATTGATTCATGGCTCTTTGATGGTTGGCTCTATTTACTCCTTTCTTATTATTATTGTTTATACATTTAATTCTCTAAAGGATAGGTTAGTTTTATGGAATGATATTCTTAAGTTGTCTGTTGATATTTCTTCACCTTGGATTCTATTAGGAGAGTTTAACTCGTGTCAGTTCACTAGTCCAAAATCAAGGTAAAATATAATTCCTAATAATAAATTATGTGATTTTAACAATCTTATTTTTAATATTAGTGTACAAGGCCATTCTTTTATTGGGTATTTTTCATTTAGTTTAACCAAAGATGTGTTTTTTCTATTCATATTAAACTATATAGGATTTTGGTTAATGATTTTTGGTTGGAAGTTTTTCCTTATATTATAATGTTGACAAACCGAGATGATCTTATCACTCTACAATGATTTTTTGCAATAATAGAATGTCTAATTCTAAGAATTATTTCATTTTTAAATATTTTTTGTGCACTAAATTGGAATTTTGGGACATACTTATTAATCTTTTTTCTTCTTCCCCTATTAACAGTCTGATTAATGATCTTTATTATAGGTTGCATAAGCATAAATGTAGTATTGAATCTCAACCAAGGTCTAAAGTTTTGCAATCGGGTATTGAAGCATTTTTTGTTCGTGAGGCGAGATGTAAGCTTTAAGGTACTTTGAAGCGTAAGCCTCAAAATCTAAAAATTTTTGTAAAGTCAAAATAAAAGTTAGAAGTGATTTTTAATATAATACCTAAATAATATGTTAAAGGATGACATATTAACTTTCTATTGAACAATGAAATAACAAATTTACATTCATATGAAACAAAAAATTTTATAACATGTAATGTGTTAAGTGATAAATTATGTGAAGTATAATTGAAATTCAAATATTATAGGAGAAAATTAACATAAAATATATGAATTGCATAAAAATCTCATATAACATCAAGTTCAACTATAATTTTTTTTATTTCTCATTTGTCTACTCATATATTTTTAATTCCTAATGAAAGCTTAAATAATTAGCAATAACTCAGAAATCATCTATAATATCATTACTAAGAGTGACTTTTATTTGAGTCACTATCATAAAAATTGGCCTCTTTTCTGTCTCATCGAGTAGAGTCCAATACCTCTCAATTTGCTTCTTCATCATTTATTTCAGTCATCATTTCTTTGATTAAAATTTGTATTAAGGATATTTTCTTCTCTATTACTCTTAATGGTTCATTGGATGGGTTCTTTAGATCGTCTTTAGGTCTACATCAAGGTTGTCCTATTTCTCCTTATTTATTTTGTATAATGATGGATGTCTTATCTAATTTGATTGATGATAAGTCTTCTGATACTCACTTTGATGGTATGGCTGCTGGTGAGAATTATATTTCTCATTTACCATATGTTAATGATATTTTGGTCTTTGGAAGCCTTTACTCCAAATGCTAAAAAGTTAAAGGATATTTTGAAATATTTTTTCTTTATTATGGTCTTTTTATTAATCATAAAAAAGGTTTGACTATTTTTTTCAAACTCTGGTGATAGATAGCATTTTTCAAATTTTTGAACATCTCAAATTCTCATAACACTATGAAATATTTGGGTTTACTTATTTCAACAAAAAGGCTCCTAGCTTTTAATTTTCAACTTTTGCTTAATAAAATCATTGATATGCTTGCTGGATAGAAAGCTAAGATTCTCTGAAGGATTATAAATTTTCATTGTCTTCTGGTTAGTTGGGATAAGCATAAATAAACTTCTTTTTGAAAGCCTCTAACTCAAAAGGGCTTTATTTTTTGGAAATTCATTTACTCTATTACAGGGTCTATTAAAGATAAGATCTCTTTTATTATTATTCCTAATAGTTCTCTTTTTCTTTATTGGGGTCCTTAGTGTGGAAGTAAAGTTTTACACGATTTTGATTTTAATATCATCTCTTTTTGGCATTTAGTTTCTATAGAAGACTTTATTTTTGGTAGTAATTGGTCTTTGTCGGACTCTTTGTATGTCTTGGTTTGTGTGTCTATTTCTAATATCTCCATACAAGATTCTTCTTGTTCCTTTATTGCTTGAAATGGAGTGCTTTTTCTCCTTTTAAAGTTTTCATACAGCTTTTTATAGTGTTTTAGATGGAATGGTGTTCTTATGTTTGGAAAAAGCGATTTGTTTTACGTTTTTATTGTTATGCTTGGATGGATTTGTTAAAAGGGTTGAAGACCACTAACATTCTTTTCAAAATGAACTTAAATGTTCTTCTTACTTATATATTATGTGCTAGAGATGAAGAAACTCATAATCACCTCTTTTTTTAATGTGAGTTTTTTTTTTCTAATTTGATTCATGAATTACAACACTTAATTCTTAGGTCTACTCTTCTTCAAATCATAGACTTTTTTTTTTATTTGGATTTGGCTAAGGATGTAAAGAATCTTTTTTTTTTTCAAGTTGCACTTTGTGTGGAGAGAATGGAAAGAGATAAACTTTGCTTGTAATTTTAGAATTGTTGTTATGGTTGACAGGCTTATTCAGCAAGTTATTATTGCTAAGTTTTTTTTATGAAAATCTTATCATGAGATTAAATATTTAATTCTTCGAGCCTTGTGTTGCGGTGTTCATAGTTTTTTCTAAGGTCATTTTTTGGTCCTATGTGAATGTTTGTTTCTCTATTTCCTTTATTGATGGATTTTTGTCATGGTGGTAGTTTATGTACTTTAGTTGCTTGGTTCTGTGATTGGGATTTTTGTGGACTATAATGAATTGGTTATTGCTTAAATCTTGAACCCATGGATGGCTGATCTGATAACCTATTTTGTTTAGTATGGTCATTTTTAGCAATCAATAATTCTTCACTTAATGAGATTTTTTACCCTTAATTGTTGGATTGGCAACCAGCTCTAGCTTTGGATGGTCGATTCTTAAAATTTGAGGGTTTTTATTCATTGCTCTGAGGCTTTGGATGAATTTTTAACCTTCTTAAGTCTTTGTTGTGGGTTTTTTTTTCCTTGTTATTTTCTTTATTTTTTAGCTTAGAAAGTTTTCTGTTTTGGTGTTATGTTTGTCCCTCTTAATTCTCCTGCTAATCAAATATTGATCCTGGATATATCCTGTAGCTTTTCTATAGCCCTTTGGTCGATTGTTCAGTTCTTATTCTTTAAATGATGGTTTGAGGGCATTTGCTCGATGGCAGGCTTAGATATATATTTACTAGCATCTTATTTGACTTTGCTCAGGTTTACATGTTCCTCTTCAAGGAATTGATCCATTCTCGGTGGCTATATTGGAGCTTGTGCAAGTTTTATTGGGAATTGGCTAAATGGCATGATCTATTTGTTGCCATCTTTTGCAGTCCATTCTTGGTGGATATATTGGTGCTTGGATACCTGTTTATTGTTGCCTTATGTGGCCATTCTCGTTGGCTATATTGGAGCTTGGATATCTATTATTGTTTTGAGAGAATTGGATGATTGAATGGCATGATTGATTTGTTGTTGTCTTTTTGTGTCCATTTTCATTGACTATATTGGAGCTTGTATAGCTGTTTGTTGCTATATTTTGTGGTCATTCTCGTTGGTTATATTGGAGTTTTGATATCATTTTGTTCCTCTTCTTGAAATTGTTTACTATAGGTGGCAATGATTGTTTTTTCCCTGTTGCTTGGGATTATCTTAAACTAATTGCTAGTTAGTTTTCTTTGTTTTTATTTAAGCATTCTAACTTAGGTTTTGTATATAGTATTTGTAAGTTATTTTTATTTTTCTTACATTTGTTATAATCATTTAATTATAAACTTTTATTATATTAATGAAAATTTGGCATGATTGACCCTCATTTTTCCTCCAAAAAAAACACATTTTACACCAATATGCACACCCATAAAAAGCAATTCAAGATTGTCAAAATTAAACCAAACATAAAACCTTAAGAATGAGAGAATCAAAATTCAATTATTCAGAATATGTTCAATGGGACTTAAACTGAATAATTTAATAAATATCAATATTATTTTAAGAAAATCTAAATATAATAGTGAGGTAATAATATAATTTTGCAACTTAAAAATAAACATAATTCTTATATAATACTTTATACAATTTTAAATTTAAATATTTTCAATATTTAATTTTAACTTTTGTATTTAAATTTAGCTTACATATAAGCATATACTTTTATCAACAGGCTTATGCCTCGTCTCACAAACGAAAAATACCTCAATACCCGATTACGCAATTTAAAACATTGACTCAACCAACTTACATTGATGCAAACAAAAAAAACCGTATTTAAATTCAGTCGTATGCCAGTAAAAGCCAATCAAATGAGAAGCTAATAACAGAAAAGGGGCAGTGCCGAGTAAATCAAAAAGTTACAGGCTCATAAGAACAGCAAAGCAGAGACAATAAACAATTCAATACAATCAAGGAAAATATCAGAATTGGATAGAAGATATGTTTTCACAATAAAATTCAAAAAGCATAACCAAAGACTCGCACAATTTAGGCGTTGGTAAGAGGTTGATGTACGCAGGAACATCACTCATATGTTATTTCTTCCGGTGCAAGTGTAAGATTCATTGGTTAATTCGGGAATAAGTAAACTATCAATTGCCATCATAACTAGCTTACAAATGCAACGGTGTTGGTAAGAGGTTGATGTACATTATTGATAGCCGACTCTACTAACAAGTAATATTCTAGACAAGAACATAAGAATTACGAGTTGTGAGTATTGAAAATGACAGAAGAAATGAGAGGGTGCTCAAAATATCTATCTTGAAGTACAACATTTCAGTAAATTTTAAGAAAATTCAAAAATTGTCTCTTTGCCTATTATTTATAAAGCTTAGAGGTTAAAAGAAGGCATCAAGTAATAAAAAGTAAAAATACATTCTTTGATATGATCACAAATTATACAAGACACATGTCATGGGCTGGTGGGTATTCAAGTGGCAATAAACTGTTGAGAAGTTCCTCAGTTTCAGAGTAAAGTCCCCATAGGCGAGTACACCATGCGAGTTTTCAAGATGAGTCACATGAATCAATTCTATATTGGTGAGTCATCTAGATGTGAAGGGGAGTATTGGATTTCAGAGACTATTTCAAACTTCTACATGCAAAGGGTGAGTCCCATTGCGTGATATCCATGAACTGAGGATTGATCGAGTCTAGAGTAATTGAGTATAGGCTACAACATGATGTTAATGTTTCTAAATATTAATTTTGATTCATGTCAGGTAGGTCTACTATGGAAGATGTATATTTGTTGAGAAGTTTGATGGAGAAGTATGGAGGATCTACATATGATATTTATTGATTTAAACAAAGCATATGATAAAGTTCTAAGAGAAGTGTTCTAAAGAGTTCTAGAAAATAAATGAGAAAATAATGCTTATACTCAAGTCATTAATGATATAATGACACGCAATGAAAAACAAACAAAAAAAAATACAATGAAAAGAACACCAAGATTTAACTTAGGAAAATCCGAAATCACGGAGCCACACCAGACCAATAAATCTATTATGAAAATAAGAGAAATTGTGCATATCACTCTGCACACACTCTCTCAATATCTCTATTTACTTCTCATACCGTTCTACTCTTAGAACAAATATAGAGACTTTACAATACATAAAAGGATGCAACCCTTCAAGTGAAATAAGAAAAAATGCTGATGTTGAACAATCATGGGAAGATGAGATGCTTAAAGAAGTTTGCACATTTAGATGTAGAGGCAATAATAAGCAAGATCTTATGCGGAATTGAACGATAAGTTAAATATTAAAGTGGTACCTAGCTTAGGTTATCTCACATGCATAGAAGTTAAGTTCAAAAGATAGCCAGCTTAATCCAACATTGCATACATGGATAGTTCCAACAATAGATTACAATACTAACAATAAGGTTAGTCTATGAAAGATCCCTCACACAACTCTTCTAATTACTAGGCTTTAGCGGAGACGCATTAATATGATCTTCATGAAGATAATAAATTCACATTCAAGGATGTAACTATGAAGATAGGGAATCGGATGTTGAGTTTACCCAAAGACAAGAGAGATACGCACTCCTGCAGGATGATTTGAGTGTTGGGGACGACTAGGACAGCCACCATGAGCTTCTTCGCACCACCGATTAGCCACGACAAGATGTGGATCTTCAAGACAGCAGCAGTTTCTGATTTGGACAGATTATGGACATCAATTGGAACCTTCCGGATGAAGCTATGGTGCTAGGAGATTTGTAGAATCAGTGGACAGCAAGTTGTAGAAGAGCGACCAGAAGTTTGAAGGTTTTAGGAGGCCGGAATTCAAGTTTCCCTCGCTGGAATTCTTCAAGATGCCGTTGGGCAGCAACCAAGATTTGGGGGCAGCAGGTCAGATGCTTATACGGCTGAAAATTTTCTGGATAGCAACCTCATAACTCAGAAAACCTGAGCAGCAACCATCCCATAATGGGCCGGCGGTTTAAAAGGAATCAAGGAGGAAAATTGGGTAGCAATTAATAGCCTATGAGAGAGATGGATGAGTGGTTTAGGAATAAAACTGAAATAAATTTCAGTTTTAAAAGTTAGAGGGAAAAATGTTTGAAATCAATTTGAATTTCAAACATGGAAGAGGGAATTAATTAAGCAATCAATGGGGACCCATCATAGGGCCGGCAGCATCAAGGAGGAGGGAGGGGATTTGGGGAGAATGAGGAGTTTCCAATTAGGTGGTGATGACTTGGAAAGAGAATTGATTGAATCCAATTTGATTTAATTTTAAATTGAATTTAATCATTAAAACTTTCCTAAATTGGATTTCCTAATTTGGAAAGAATTTGAAATTTCAAATTCGAAGGCTAGCGGAGAGAGGGGTGGTGGGCGTATGGCGAGAGGCCGGGGCCAAGATGGCCGGCAGGTGGTGGGGAAGTGGTCGGCGGCTGAAACTCAAGGGGGGCGGCGGCTAAAGGGGCAGGGGTCAGGTTCTTCCGGCCAAGAGCTTGAATGTTTTCTCTTGAGGTGGAGGGGAAATGGTTGGGGAGGAGGCCGGTGGCTTGGGTGGCTTGCAGGTGGGGACTCCGGCGGCTAGGGAAGAAGGGAAGAATTAGAAGAAGAAAAAGATAGGAACCATGAGCTCCACCAAGGGGTTGTTGGATATTGCTTTGAGCCTCTCCTAGGCATTCCTCACTTGAGAACTCACAAAGAGAACTCTAGAACTCACAAAGAGATCCAAAACCAAAATTTTTGTTAGCAATAATCATCCTCCACTCTCCAAGAGGAGGGAGAAGGCTTAAATAGCCAAATACATGAAGGAAAATAAAAAAACATAATTGCCCCTAGGCAAACAAAAGACAAAAGCCCTCAAGTGAGGGTAGAAAGGGAAATGTACAATAACAAATCAAATACATAAAATATTTCAAATTAAATAGACGCGAACGTAGCCGTTGATCTTCGATGTCCTCATCAAATGCTCAGTCCGACTCGCAGCGCTGTAGCACTTTACCTGTAGCACCTTGACGTTGACTTATTTATCTCACAATACCATGGCTTTATAAATCTGAAATTGATTATTGTGTAATTCAAATAGAAAATTTTTTGAAAAAAAAAATTTAAAACACCAATTCACCTCACTCTTGATGTGGTATTCAATAGTTCAATTGGTTTCACAATGATCTATTGAACTTTCATCCATCACTTCGACGTCAAAAATCTTAAACCATAGATACCTTTCTATTCAAAAGAGTGCAGTAATTTGTTAAAAGAACCCAATGTACGAGGTAGACTAGACCATCAAGAGAGGCTTGGCGGTAAGCATACATCCAAAACTTATTAATTAAATAATATCATTTAATGCTAGTGTATATGAATACTTTCTGTTTTTGCAGGATACATTTAAGCATTCATAATCCATTAATAAGCAGTTAAATGATCACCGCTCAGTAATTCCTTTCAAAGAAGCATTGAATCGATGGACACAACTCTGATGTCAATCTACAAGTTTAGTTATGCACGGTTAGAAAATGCCATATCTGCCTGACAAAGATGCACTAAATAAATTAAAGTGGTATGTATGTAAATCCCCCAATCAATTTTTTGATTCTCTCCACTGTTGAACGACAGCTACATCGCAAGAATTTCTAAAGAAACTATAAGCACATTTCCGCAGCATTTATTACAAGATACTGCCACAAAAATTATTACCAGATAGAGGTTTTTTTATAAGGAAATAAATATTGCTAGGGTAAAAAAAAGGTTTAAAAATTACCAACAAATGAAATAATCCTAATCATTTCCTCACTTTCTCAAAAAACATGAAACTACACATGACAGGAAGATAAAATGACAAACGAGATAATCTGTCCATAATCACGGTAGCATACAAAGAGAGACATCACCTAATGGGTTTGTCAACTAGACCAAGATGAAGGGATTTGAAAATACACCCAAATGAAATAACACATCTCGCCTATATAACTTGCAACATTTTTTTTTCTAAGATGCGAATAGACATATCCACCAGTACGTGAAGCTGACCAAAATGCCTCTAAAACAAGCTCAAATTAAATGATGATATCGTAGACTTCTAAAGATAATTGCCAAAAGAAACGACAATTATATTGCTTTTATCGACCTGCAACTTATACTACAATAAGTACAAACGGATACCTAAACTGAAGTCTAATATCAGTCTTAGGGATAGACAGAAATTCCTAAAAGGATCATTAGTTTGCCAAGATGGACATGATAATCAAATAATATACACTACACAAAAGGGTAAGAAGAATAGAAATTAAAGTAATTAAAGTTCTCTTAAAAAAGGAAATAAGAAAGGCAAATATAAAAATTATACAAATGATATTTGAGAAAATACCTCCATAGTCCTTGTTTTCAGCATCAACATAAGAATCAGGAAGCACAAATAAAACTCCGGGAAGTCCTAAAGTAATGCAACGAACAAAAAAGGGCCATGGAACAAGTTATTAGTTAAAAATTTAATGCAAAAACCCAAGCATTTATAAATTTAGAATTTGTGAGAACAGAAAACTGTACAGCTAAATTTCCTACTTAAGTTAAAAAAAAGACAAACAAAAACAACATACATTAACATATGCCTGGCTTTCATCCTCCCACAAAAATAAATGGACATTTTTAAAGGAAACATAGAAATCATTGGACAGTAATGTGACGCATGTTTAAAATAATAGGAGAACCCATGTTATTAATTCTAAACATTTCATTGAATCCGATGGAGGATCTATTATGTGGATTACCAATTGCAGATGGTAAACTCAGAAGATAATAAAAAAAAGAAATATATATAAATATATTGTTAGTAAAATGATAAATTGAAATTTATTTAAATAGTTAAATGATAAGTTCATAAAGCCATTAAGTGCTAGCTGCAAATAATTCAACATATCAAGTATTATATTTGTATACTTCAACTTTAGCTAAAAATGTTTAAAATATTGATCACCTACGTGAGTTTGTACGTATTTTTGTTGAATAAAAAAGACTTCTTGCTCGATAAAAGCTTGTTCTAATTAGTCATTTTGAAATTAACCAAGTCATTCTGAGTACACTTGCAAGCTAGATTCTAGAGTGAAAAATAAGCTTATTTTGATCCTAAAATGTCTCACTCATAATAGAATTTGAGCAAGTTGTCTTATTCTTGAAATTAATTTACTATTTCAAATAAAATGATAATTTATTTCGAGTGGTCTTGAAAAGACTGGAATTGATTTCAACTTTAAATAACAAATTGAATAAACTGTTATAATCTGATAGAGGATAATTGATGATTAAAATAAGCCCACAGCTGGGGCGAGAAGACAATAACCTGAAAAGCACCAGTAAACGCAGATTATAGAAAAATAACGTACAAAACCACGGAAGGTTGGTCTAGGATATTTCATTGAAATCTTCTTGAAGAAAGGCTTTAGACACTTCTACCCAACAACCCACAATGATTACAGCTGTCATCGATTTACCCAAATTATAACAAGAATATTCTATTACAAACAAGCTTAACAACTTAAATAACTCGAATTTGAACACCTATCAGCCTACTTACAGAAGCAGCTAAGTCATGATGCACTCATTTCGTGATAGTCTTGCATTCATGTTCGTAAGTTTCACTCATGTTGGATCTGCATCATTGACATGGAGCCTGCAGCTTGTTCGTTCATGAAGTTTCACTACATTACCATCATGAGTGGAATGGCCTTGCCCTCATGGCAGAGGTTTGGCCAACATGTAAATTGTTATCAACAATCCATGTTGCATTTGCAGGTGGCAAGCCATCCTATTATATAAGGTGCTGATAATGCGTCTTGTTATCATAAAATAGATGGCCAGATTGAAGCATGTGGACTGGTGTAAGACCGGGTGATCGTTCAAAGTGTCTTGTGGGAATGGGGTTGCACGTAAAGATATGTTTTCTCTGTAATGTTTTATCAAGGATACATGAAAGAGTAGATTCTTGAATGAGGTCATAATTTTCCTGTACGCAGCAAGACCTATTCATTCCCGTGTGCCAAAAGTTCCATTAGTTTGGAATATTGTTCATTTGGGATGGTTGTTTATCGGAACTATTGTAACTTTACACTAATTCTCCCACTTGAAGTTCAATGTTTCTTGTGTTTATCAGTTTATATTATTTCACGAGCTCAGTATTTTCAAAGCACTAACTACAATGCGATACGCAAAGATTTATTTTTGCTTCAATGCACAAAACATAAAGAAGCGTTACTTTACAAACTAAAGCATTCATGATTTGTATATCACTTACACATATAGTAAGTGCACACACACAGTAGTTTAATTAGCCAAAAACTAAACCGTATTAGATAATAATTTTCAATAAATATAATGATGTGTTCAATAACAATAATTTGTAACTATCTGAACGTAAAAAGGAGAATAAATAAATTAAATATATAAATAATGAAGTGCTGGAATAATGCTGAAAAATTAAGAATGTTTGTGAGGTTCAACAAGCACGAGAGGTGGAGGCAACGAGAAATGATATAGAGATTAAAATAAGGTGCCAAGATGCACTCTCGGTAAGAGAACATTGAACCAATAAGCAACAACTCCATGACTATGAAAAAGAATACAGAAAAGCGAATATTTGTGCTTAATTATTGTGTCAAATGTTGAACTAAGTAATAAAATTTGAACCAGAATTTTGATTTAAGCTGGAGCCAAACGTGGAATACTACGATGTGATGTGGTGAAGTAGAGAAAAATACACGCTGTATTGTGAGAATGTGCTTCACAAGTAAGCCATGTGCAAGGCAAGAGCATCACCTCGATTTGCTACTAAAATGTACTTTGAAAAGCACTTCTTACAACACAACATGAGCCGAGCTGCCTATGCAAGGTTAACACATAAGTTGTGCAAAATCAGATCATGCTCTAAGACATAAGCACTTCTTAAAACACAACATGTGCCGACCTGCCTATGCAAGGTTATCACATAAGTTGTGCAAAATCAGATCATGCTCTAAGACATAAGTGACTTAGCTTGAAAAATTGTTCATTTCTAATGCATGTTCGTATGTATTGATGTAACTTAACAGAGGATAAATCTCCCATCTGAAGGTCAATGCCTCTACATTTTTATCAATTTATTGTTGCATGAGCTCAGCCTTTTCAGAGCACTAAACATAATGCCATGCACAAAGTGTAAAGCGAAGCAACGCTTTAACAACTAAAGCATTCATGATATATATATATATATATACAAATATATAAATGAATAAGAGATGAAAAAATGGACAAGAAGACACAGAGAAACAGAGACAACATAAAGCAAGATAAAGAGTTAAGAAAAGACACAAAGAAACATTCTCGGAAAGAGAACATAAAATCAATGAGCAAATGACTTAATAATTACCAGATACAATAAAGAAAAGTAAAAATTTGTGCTTAATTATTGTGATAAATGTTGAATGAAATTATGAAATATGAACCAATATAATATTTTAAGTTGGAGCCAAGTGCACAGCACTACGACAGAACATGGTTAAGTGGCACAATACAAATGTTTTGTTGTGCGCTTTAGCTTTACAGACAGGCCATGTGCCTAGTTCATCGCTTCACTTTGATGTTAAAACTCACTTTTAAGTGCACTTTCAACAACATTACATGAGTTATTGTACCGTGCAAGGTTGTCATGTAATTTATGACATCAAAGGCTTGACAATGCGACCCAAGTATGATTGTATGGACGGCAAGGAATGATCCTATAAGGCTTGGTATGGGGTCATGTTAATGGAGGGGTGTAGTGAGGTTTGTATGAGAATTTAACCCACAAAATAAATTACAGCTATTATTCGTGGTTTATCCATTCCACAATAATTTAAATATTGTTCAAGACCCTTATTAGTTACCCTCTAATTAGCCATCCATCTCCGCTAGTGCATTATGCTAAGTTGTAGTTTGGTGCCAGGTTCTTTGAAAAACTTGAATCACATTTACTAGAAAGTACTCATGAAGAGGGGGTTGGACATAATTATCATTGGAATTCTATGATGACAACAATTTTCAAAGATGAAGATGGATACTATGGCGACTACCAAGAGCTTTGATTACATGCAGTAAAATAGGTGCATTTGGTGAGCCGATCCACAACAAACATATTTGTGGAATTACCTTGAGCCTTGTTAAGTCGCACTAAGAAATACATAGTAATTACATCCCAAGCTGCCACTCGAATTGGTAGTGGTTGGAGGGGGCCGGCAGATGCAAGTAGTTAAAACTTAATTAAATGGAAAATTGGATAACTTTGTACAAAGTTGATGACATCTTGTTTCAAGTGTAACCAAAAGAAATCTTCAAGAATGCAATGTAAAGCTCTATGAATAGCTCCGTGACCACCAACAATGCCTACATGATATAAATTGAGCAATTGGGTCCTTATAGTGGATTTCCAAGTTAACTTTGACTTCCAACTGAATCAAACCTTCATGGATAGCGTATGCAGGATATTTATGCGGCTATTGATTCAATTTTTGTTTAAGCTAAAGGAAGTCTAGATAGATCATTATCTCTTCAGAGAGTGTTTGGGGCACCATAGAGATCAGACATGTGATTATCATTGAGAGTTCAGCTTGTTGTTCTTAAAAGTGGCATCTTCAAACATTTGGATTAGATATGCTCAGCTTATATTACATTGTAAATTCATATTCCAAAAGTTTGATTAAATGTTGTTGGTCGGGAGTTTGGATAAGTTGGTAAATTAGCTTAAGAATGCTTTTTTTGCCAGTGTGAATCATAAATTTGGAACCTAACCAAGTGTTAGCACCACTTGACGACTTGAATAGCTCTCACATGTATGTAAAGTCTTGTTGCATGCAGTTGTTTGATTATTTAGCAATAGAAGGCGATTGGTATTTTTATTTTGGCAAAGGATAAGCCCCCATGACGATCCCAAAAGCATCTATCTCTAAAATAAAGGGTTTAGAGAAATCTAGTAATAGCGACACTAAAGGACTTGAAATTAGTTATTTAAAGTTCTAACAACTTGTTGTGCCTAAGTGATCCAAGTGAAAGCATCACAATAAAGCAAGTTTATAAGAGTTCCACTGATAGTGGCAAAATTTCAGACAAAACATCGATGATAACCACTCAAATCTAGGAATGTGCAAAGAGTTTCGACATTTTTTAGGTAGGGGTGTCAATTCGGGTCAACCCGTCGGGTTCGGGTCGAACCCGACCCGACCCAGATCTAAACGGGTCTACCCGAACCCGACCCGTTTTTGCAAACGGGCCCGACATTTCAACCCGGACCCAACCTGCGACCCGGCAGTGGCGACAGGCGAGGGTTCAGTAGCAGCAGCGCGGGTTCGGCCGCGTGGTGCGCGAGGGTTCGGCCGTTCGGCACGCGCGGTACGCGAGGGTTCGGCACTTCGGCACGCGCGGCAGAGGCGACGCGCGAGGGTTCGGCCGGGTTGACCCGTCAACCCGCCGGGTCAACCCGAACCCGACCTGTTTATCAAACGGGTCAAATCTGCGAACCCAAACCCGACCCGTTTATCAAACGGGTCAGGTCCAACCCGAATTTTCCGGGTTGGGTCAAATATTGACACCCTATTTTTAGGAATGGGGCACTAAACAATCACTTGAATCTTTCATTGATTTGAATCAACTCCAGCAGCTGATGCAGAATGGCCCAAGTAGTCCACCTGGAATTCTCCGAAGAACATTTGGGCTATCAGAAGTGTAATTTCTTTGTGGGAGGTAACAAAATATTGTCCCCAAGTAATTAAGGTGAGCTTGCATTGAGATGTTGTAAACAAGAATGTCAAATAAAAAAAAAGACTTACAAATTTGCAAAAGTATTATTTAAAAATGTTATTCATAATAATGTGAAAGGTTAAGATGCATTAATGAAGCCAAAACACCATCACAGTAAATTTGAAGTGATCTTCACGTGTCCAGAAGTCCATTTTGTGAATATCTGCATCTGTAATACGAATTCAAGGGTAGCCGAAGCAAAGGTCTAATCTAGAATAAACAATAGCACCATACAATTAGAGACCGGCTCAACATAATTTGAAGAAGAAGAAAAAAAAAAGCAATGAGGGGTATCCTCACATTTACTATATGAGGCTTATACCTCAATAGGGTGAGACCCACCTCAACACAATTATAATGCAATTTTGAAAAGTCAAAAGCCTCAAACATTAGAATTTAGATAATTTTAAGATATTAGCTTATTTTATATATTAAATTAAACCTGTTTACTTTATTTAAATCAAACTATACTTGAGAATAACTGTAGCCTCACATCTGCACCCTAAACTCTAGCGTTATCGTCATTGCTATGCCACTGCTACTATAACACCATCAATACTTCCCCTCCATTGCCCTCTTACTGTTGAAATCACATTTCCTTATTTTTATATGAAAGAGGAGAAAAAGTAATTAACTATAATAATAATTCTAATGAAAACTCTCTATCTGATGAGAGTAGGGGAGAATTTTGAATTTATAAATTACAACCTCATATTACTTGTTTATGTTGAATTGAGAGTGAGAAAGACTATTTATTTATCATTGTTTGTAGCTTTATATAATTTTTAATGGCATTACTTAAGACTTTTTATAATTTCATTTTAATATATTACTTTGGTGTTAATATGATACTTATTATTGCATATTTCTTCTTAATTTCATGATTTAATATTGAAACTTAAACCTTAAAATATCTCGAGGCTTACACCTCGCCTCACGGAAAGAAAACGTCTCAATACTCGATTGCACAATTTCAAACTTTCTGGTCATTTACTTTGGCATGCTTTTTGATAGCATATTTTAAAGAATGATTAACAATGTGGGCATATATTCATTGGAGGTGTTCCTAGGTTTAAGATTTATTTGGTAATCTTTAGGTCGAGGTGATGATAAGTGCTTAAGTTTAGCAGAGATGTCTGCGAATTCATGATGCGGTACAAAAACATTAGGAGTGAGCTAGTTTTTTGTGGTGATTGAGAATTAGAGGTTGTTGAAGGCCTTCTAGTCAAGCTAAGCATGTCAAGTAAATCAAGTGTTGAAAGTAAAATGGTACATGGGTTACTATTTGAATGGCAATCACATAAGTGGACTCAACCTAAACTGAAGAAAGAAAACCACCAAGAAAACGGGCGATTGTCAAAAATAAAATCTTGTATTTTTTATTGAGTATTATTATATATTATAGGTATAGGGTTCATGAAACAACCAAGTACACAAGTGAGAGTTAAATTAACTTCATGCTCTGTTTAAAATAAAGAAATCATTAGTTAATTGAAATAACTTGATTAATAGCAAATCATACTTTACTAGCATCGAACTAAATGTTATGTATGACATTTTTGGAAATCTGAATAATCAAGTCATATTAATTAACAGAAAATTTCAAATTAAAATTATAAAATTAATCGCATTATAATATACAAGTTGGACTGTACAATTAATTATAATAATCAGACCAAATAAATGTTATCAATTTTTCTTAAATAGGTAAATTCAAATTTTATTTAGCAATATTAATTAGGGGTCAAAAATCAAGAAATGATTTAAAAAACAAATTCAATAAATTTCTTACCATACAAATATGATCGAATAGACTAATTAGACCAAGATTTTTTCTTATAATTGGCTAAATATCCTACACGATCATAAGATCCGATTGTACAATCTAACCATTATGTTGACCTGACTATAAGAACTAGACATTATGTTTAAAAATAGTAATTTTCAAGGGTTTTTATAAGATGGGGTGGGGTGGATTCACTTCCAAGTGGAGGAGTTCCTTTATTGGAAGTAAATTAAATAGGTGGGGTTAGGTGAGAATTCGGCCAAAGGGAGGAGGGGAGATATTGAATTGTTTCCAAAGTTAGGATTTGGTTTTAGGAAACAATTTCTAACTATTTCACTATAGGGGCCGGCGGCATCCGAGAGGGGGGGGAATTAAATAGGTGGGGCTAGTTGAGAATTCGGACAAAGGGAGGAGGGGAAATTTTGAATTGTTTCCAAAGTTGGGATTTGATTTTAGGAAACAATTCCTAACTTTTTCCCTATAGGGGCCGGCGGCATCCAAGGCTTGGGAGGATGATTAAGGGAGCTTTTAATGCCTCCTTAAATTAAGGACTAAAATTTAGGATGAGATATTTCATCCTAAATTAATTCAAATTCAAAAGACAAGGGTTTGGAAAGTTTCCAAAAATAGCAAAGATATTTTAAGCAACTTTTCAAATTCAAATAAATTTGAATTTTGGAAAAGTCTCGAGTTACCTAAAATTGCCAAATCTCAAATTAGGAAACGGAATCAATGTGAACAAAGGACGGAAGAGAGGAGGGGGCGGGATAGGGCCGGCGGCATGATGAGCTTGAAGGGATTTATGAGGGAGATTTGAATTGCTATTTTAAGACTTAGAAATTAAGAAAGTTGTAATTAAATCCTAATTGATTTGAGATTCAAATAGGGTTTAATTTAGGAAACTTTTCTAAGATAGGTTTAGTCATTTAGGAAAAATTTTAAATTTCAAAATAGAGGAAGTTAAATTCAAGATCTGCCCCCAAATTAAATCAATATAAAATAGGCAATAATTCAAGGAGCGGAGAAGTTAGGAGGGGGCAGGTAGGGTGGCCGGCGGTTGGGTGGTGTTAGGGTGAAACCGATGGGGTTGGTGGGGATTAGGTGGCCGGCGACTTGGGTTTTTGGGAGGACCGTAGGCCGGAGGCTAAGTGACGAAGGAAAAAGGGAAAAATAGATAAAGAAGAAGAACCACGAACCTGGCCGTCTCCAAGGTTGGTGGGTGATCCGAGTTCCCTCTCCTAGGGATTTACCAATCAAACTCTCAAGCTCTCCTAAGAACTCAAAACATGTGGAAAATTTTCATTCAAACATTCATTCATTAACTTTAGAAGAGCAACATGAGGGTTATAAATAGCCTCGTACAAAAAGGACTCAAAATAAAAAAGACGACAATGCCCTCAGAGCTTACATACGACCTCCCTTAAGTAAGGGGTAAAACGGGAAAACAATTAAAACATAAATAATAATAAAAGACAAATACATGAAATGACTCAAAACTACATCGACTCGATCGTGGTCGTAGATCGACGGCTACGCCTCTGATGCACTTTCCATGCTCTGATGTCTCCATCACCATAGCTCTTAGGTTGAGAGCTTCTTGAGCTTTGTTTTTAGGATTGTGAAGATTTCGACAAGTACTAATGTTTTGCCGACCTAGTTGAAGTGATTAGGATTGGTGTACCTTTCAAGTAGAAAAGTCGTATAACAGAAATTTTTCATTAGTTGTGAAATAGAGAAGCTTCTCCACCTCATTGGAAGCAGGAGAGTGGAATTCTCGAGTTGAGGACTTCGAAAGTGGGCACTAGAGGGTAAGCCAATCCACTATGAATTGATTTGCATTCTCTCTTTCTTTTCCTTTTTTTTCTTTTTGCATTTCATTTTTTATTTAACTACAACTTTTATATGTGGAGATAATTGTTAACTATAATGATCATGATGCGACAATTATGAAAACTTAAGATCCTCTAGAAATTGAATTTAATTTGATAAAGAACTTTTTTTATCAGCAAAGAAAAATGAAACTTAGCATTTAAAGCATATTCTTGAAAAAGCTTTATTTGCTACTAAAAATAAAAAAATAAACAATATTTCTACTTTAGCACTTTATTTCACAATAATTTTAAATTTAGTGTATTTAAGCTTCCGCAAATTTAATTTATCCCATCCTCTCGGACTATGATGAACAGACACGGACACGGCAACACGGATGCCACACAACACGGACACAACAACACGAATACCACACGACACGGACATGGGACACGTCAATTATTGAAAATATAAGACATGGACACAGGTTGGACATGGTATTATAGTTTTTATATTTTAAAAATAATATATAAAAAATTAAATAAGTATAATTTTTAAAATAATTTAGAAATAATAAGTCATTTAACTAGAATTTCTGCTTAAAATGATTAATATTAGGATATCGTGAGTCGGGCGTCGATGTCGTTTATCAGTCATCGAGAGAGGAGATGACAATGTTGTCGAGAGTCGAGAATTGATGTTATGCAATAAATATTGGGCATCAATATTAAGAGGGTGTTTATCGTTAATATTGAAAGGGCGATTGATTTGGTGTTGTAGATAAGAAATAAGAAATTTAATTTTTATATTTTAAATAAGTAAAAATTTTAAATACAAGAAATTATATTAAAAAAAATTATAAAATATTTAAGATACGCGTGTCGGACACGCGTGTCCAATTTATATTTAATATTTTTTAATTGGACATATTTTCGATGTGTCTGACACGTGTCGAAGGAGTGTCGGACGCGTGTCGAAGGAGTGTCGGACACTGCACGTCTCTTTGAGGAGAAGTGATGATGCATCATAGCTCTCGGATGTGCATACACTACAAAGATTATAATTGTCGTAAAAGCAAACTTGGGTTGAATGGTTAATAAATTGGTTAAATTAGATGTGCATAATATTAGTAGTGTTAATGCCTTGTAATGTGATGGGACCTCCCTTTTTAATAAAACTCATTGTCAATAGATTGTAGTTGGTTACGATTTTGCCTAGATGTCGGAGCCATTACATGACTAGGACATTATTGAGCCCTTGAATAGATAACACAAAGAAACCCAAGTTGAATTGATTGCCTTGGAGGAAAAGGGGGTTCTATGCTGTAGGTCATTTTACTGGTAAGGTTGGCTTTGTGAAAGGAGTTTTATAGTGGTTTGGAAGGAGAGATGGAAGAGCTTCCAATAAAAGTACATTGCTAAGCAATTAGAGGCTTGGGGTAGACGTCCATCAAAAAGCTTATCTTCAATGAGTTTGGAAAATTCAATAGTCTAATGATTCCAATCAACGAATGTGCAAACTGTTCAAATGGCAGGTTTCAATCCATATTGAAAACAGCTTTGTAAGAAATTTTCACAGATAATTCACAGATAATGGTCACCTGATTAGAAAAATTTCCAAACTAGGGTTGGTAGCCAAAAAGCGTGGATATGATTATGTGAGCTTTGTGAGTTTTCCATGCAAGTACCAATACTTGGAAGGGCCAAAATGATTACAGGAGGCGAAAAACCAAAGGTACCATTCCTCGATCGAGCTAGCCATATAGAATGAAGAGTGAGTTTATCCTCATTTAAAAATTTGTAGAAGCCATAATTCTGCTTAATTTTTTTTATCCATGTATTCAGGTTTCCATCGGCATAACAGGGTTGCATATTTTTAAATGAGTGATGACCATTATTTATGTCATGCTACTGTTGAACGGGTGGCTCAAGATTTTCCATCATTTTGCTAGCCTAATCATGTTTAACTCAAAAGGTTAAATGGAGTTGAACCCCATGAAGGTTATCAAGAACTGCTGCAGGTAATTAATTTGTTGAATGTATGGGGATTTCTTGTGCCGGTATTCGGTTCTTTCACGGAATGTATGGAAAAACTGAAATTTATTTCGGTAAAGAACTCATTCATTGCTAAGATGTATTTTACTTTGGTGTTATTATCTTGGAACAATATAAACAGAGTAAAGCATGGTGATGGGGAAGAAAGAGCAGCTGTTATAGCGGCTAAAGTGATCAGCTTCATGGCTATTTTGCACAAAGACAATCATTTTGGGACACTGGGGTACTAATAAGAGGACTGTTCAATTCTCGGCACCCTCCAAAATGATTTAAAATAAACATTGATGGATCCCTTTGTAAATCGAATAAAGCTGAACTTGGTGGAGTGGTTAGAGATTGTATAGGCAGATTTTTATTGACCTTTGGTTGCGGATATGTTCATTGGGATAGTGTTCAATTGGAGCTATTGGCTTTCAAATCACTAAGAAATGTGATTCAATAGTGGATGTTTGAGGCAAATAGTATCATCATTGAAGGAGATAATTGGAATGTCATCAACTTTCTCCATAAATTGTATAGCATACCGGAGAAGAGGATGGAACGACATTTAGAAGAAGATCTTTTATTCTTAAAGATATTCAATAATGTGTTATTTAATTTTGTTAATCGTAATTGTAATAAGTTAGCAAACTATTGTGCTAACTTAGCTTGTGAGTACAATTTTAGTTGGCATGTTTTTTTTTTTTTTTTTGAATAAAAGATGCAAACTGCATTGATGAAACTCAAGAAAAAATTACATATGGCAACAAAAACAGGACTCTATGACAGTCCTTCCTAAACAAGTGTAAAAAACTTGTTGGAAGTTCTGTTTCAATGAAAGAGTCCCAAAAAAAATCGCCTAACAAAGCTAGCTTGGCACAATAATCGGCCAATTTATTACATTCTCTAGGAGTAAAGAGAAAGAAAATATTATTGAAAACATGTAAGAATGAGAGATCCGTTCTCTTACCTTTATTGGTCTTCAAGCTTATAGAATCTTGGAGCATCTTTATGATATTCACATTGTCTCCTTCAATGATTAATCCTTTGTATTCACAAAACCAATCTTGAATATAGTTTTCCAAAGTGAGAATTGCTTTAAGTTCCAAATGAGCAATGTCCCAATGTATCATCTTTTTCCATAAGCACATATCATTCTACCTTTGCAGTCTCTCAGCAGTCCTGCTACTCCAGCCGAATTGGATTTCAACAAAGCCGCATCTACGTTCAACTTTAACCAACCTTCGGGAGGGGAACACCAAGATTTGGGCAGCAATTGCTGGTTGGTGTTCCAGTTCTTCTCGGTTGGTGCTCCAGTTCTTCTCGGTTGGTGCTGACTGAAGGTAGGATGCTTGAGAGATAATTTCAGCTGCTGTGTATGCAATGGAAAACTCAGGTTTTCCATGTTTTCCCAGGTTCCATGACCTCCAACTGAAATAAACAGTCATTGCATAATTTTTTGCAAGGCCACTGTCTACTTTAGATTTAAGTTCCTCAATACACTCATTAAGATTTTGGAAGGATGGAACGTTGAATCCCCAATGTCTCAGTTTTAGTATAATCTCAGTTAGTTTACTACATTTCGTAGTAACGTGCTCTGTATCTTCAACCATTTGGCATCCTCTAGGACAAGCTGAATTGCTTGCTAGTTTTCTATGACATAACCATACATTAGTTGGTAATGCATCATTCAGTGCTCTCCACCGGAACAGATGAGTTCTTTGGTTGAGTTTCAATTTTTTCAACCAAGTGAATTTGCTGAAATTACTGTTAAGATTCCTGTTGATGGCTTCAGCACATAGAGATGAAATAGTTTTCCCATAATTGGTACAAATCAGTTCTATCTTGTCTTCTCTGCTAATCTCCCCTTTTTCCATTTGCTGAATGAGTTTTATCATGTCTATAGAGAAAAATTCAGACATTCTCTCTAAATTCCAGTTGCCGCCGTGATCCATAAGGAAAGATACTTTTTGTCTGAGAGAGTTGTGGCATTGCACGTTGCTGGCCAAGTGTTTAGACTTCGGTCTAAGATCCAATTGTCATTAATAATGTTTATGCTTTCACTAACTTCCCATCTTACAATTGGTTTCAGAAAATTGATTCCTTCTTTAATAATTTTCCAAGCTGATGAAGATCCTCTCTTCATTCCTTCCTCCCAGATTTTCTCACCATATTTTCTTTTGAGAATTTTATTGAGTAATGAATCATTGTTCTGTAAATACATCCACGCCATTCTCGCTCTTAAAGGTCTCTATCTTTCTGATGCTCCTTGGATGCCAAATCCACCTAAACTGGTGGGCAGGCAAAGATTTGACCAAGCAATATAGTGCATGCCTTGATTTTCATTTTCTTTGTGCCACAAAAAATTCCTACATATTTTGTCAATTTTCAACAAAATACTTTTAGGAATGAGTGAGTGAGCTACCTGATAAGAGATCATGTTCGAATAAGCTGATTTGATGAGTATAATTTGGCCAGCCAGAGATAACCATCTTGCTCCCCATGAGTTAAGTTTGCTCATAGCTTTGTAAATGGTGTTGTTGAAGTCTTCAGTTTTTAGTCTCCTCAAAGCCAATTTGATACCCAAGTAATTGAGTTCCTCGACTTATTTGAATCCCAAGATTTTGTTCAATTTGCTTCTTCTTTTCCTTGAGACATTTTTACCATAAGACCATGGATTTTTGGGAGATTATCGCTTGTCCTGTCCAGCCACAGTAATTTTTGAGAATATGCTTCAAAGTTCTGACATTTCTACTATAGGCCTCGGCTACAACCAGGACATCATCTGCAAACAGCAAATGTGTTATCTTCTCCGTATTCGTAGATAATCTCATCCCAATTGGTCATTTCTACCATGGAGAGCTTTAGAAAGAAGATCAGAGCATAAAATAAATAAACTTGGCGACATAGGACATCCCTGTCTGAAGCCGCAGCGAGCATTGATCCAATTGGTTCTTTTACCATTTATCACTATAGAATATTTCAGAATTGAGACACATTGCATTATCAGCTGTATCAATTTCTCAGGAAAACCAGTGAGCTTCAATACTTGGTTTAGAGTTTCCCAACACAGGCTATCATATGCTTGTTCCATGTCAAGCTTCAAAAGAAAATATCCCGGCTTGGCCACTGACGATTTCATCTTGCTGGTGATTTCCTAAGCAATAAGGCAGTTATCCGAAATGCTTCTGCCCGGAATGAAGGCCCCTTGATATTCAGATAAGACTTTTGGGAGGCAACTTTTGAATCTGTTGAGGATCATGCTAGCTGCTAACTTATAGACCGTTTGGCTGAGGTAAATTGGTCTGAACTTGGAGCATTCTTTAGCATTTTGAACTTTTGGAATCAACACAACCACAGTCTCCTTCCATTGCTCGGGCATCCTGCCTGATTTGAAAAACTCATCAATTGCATTCCAAGTTGCCTCTTCCATAATATTCCAGTAATTCTTGAAAAAGCAGGCGTTGGCACCATCAGCTCCAGGAGATTTATTGTTGTCCATTTTTTAACATCATTTTCAGCTCATCTTTGGTATAATCAGCTTTCAGTGTATTGATGTTGTCTTCATGAATGCAATCAAAATTATTGAATTTAGGCCAATCCACCAAACTGCACTTGCGATTGCCCCATTTCTTTGAGTAATAATTCTCCATAATCTCATGAATAACTTCTTGATTTGATTCCAGTGATCCATCCTCCCTTACAATTTGTAAAATTCGGTTGCTTCTTTTCTTAGCCATTGCAAAGGTATGATAGTATCTAGTGTTCTTTTCACCTTCTTCCATCCACTGACATTTAGATCTTTGTCTCCACCATGTAGAAATTCTAGTCAGGTTTGTATTGAAATCAATCACCTTACTGCGAAGGATAATAAGGTTCTCCTAGCTCAAACCTCCGTCTCTAGCTTCTCTGTCTTGTAACTGTAGAATCTCGATTTTCAGCTCTTGAATCTTCACGTTCAGTTCTTTCAACTTGTTTTTACTCCAAAAGTAAAGGTTTTTTAGAGACCTTTTAATTTTCCTTTGAAGAATATCACTAGAATTACCAAAATCATTTTTCCTCCAAGATTTTGCTATGATGCCTTTTGCAGCCTCATATGAACACCACATGTTCTCAAATCTGATTTCTCTACTATTATGTAGCTTCTTATTGTCAATCTGAAGCAGGATTGGACAGTGGTCCGAAGAGATTCTAGGGAGATGCTTTACAATTGCATTTGAAAATTCCATTAAAGCTTTGGAATTTAACCAAACTCTATCCAACCTCTCCCAAATTCTAGCTAGGCCTTCTTTGTTATTGCACCAAGTGAAGTTTGGACCATTAAAAACAATGTCATGGAAGTCATTATTAGTCATAAATTCCTTCATTTCCTGCGGGCCTTGAGAGAATATAAAATTATTCCCTCCAATCTTCTCATTATTGTTCATTAGACAATTGAAGTCACCTCCAACTAAACACGGCTCTTCGCAATTCATGTTTTCTTCTATCAATTTCCATAGCTTCCTTCTTTCATACAGATTTTTGTTACCATATACAATACAGATTTTGGAAATAATACCTTTTGGAGTGGTAAGATTGCCTATAATGCATTGTTTTAAAGAGACAATGATTGTAAACGAGGCCGTTCTATATTTCCAGAGAGCTAGTATACCCCCAGAGGTTCCTGAAGCTGCTTCATGATAAAACTCCCTATCGTTCCCAACCAAATTTCTGACTTCTTCACTTCCCAATTTTTCCAATTTAGTTTCTATCAGACCAATGAAAAACATACCATTTTCTCCAACCATATTTCTTAAGTAGTGGGAGGCTTCTTTCTTCTTTGCTCCCCTACAATTCCAAAGCAAAATTGAAGACATTAACGTATATGTGGGGTTGAGGCCCAAGCCTTCTCTACTCATCCATCACCTTTCCTCGTTCTGTGATTCCCTTTTAGAGGTCCTAGCATTTTCATTTCCTTGGCCAGTTTGGTTTTACTGTTAGACACCTTAGAAATCAAAATGATGCTATCCACCTACTCCTTGGTTGTGGATTTTTTGCTTTCCTGTACAACATTCCTGACCAATTTGAGATTGTCATTATGCTCATCTTGTATCTCAGACCATTCATTCAATGCATTCACTGGATTATCTACCCCATTTTCTTCCCGAATTTCAAAAGAGTTGCTTATGGGAGTAACTTCCTGCTCTGTTTTACTGTCCCATGTAGCATGTAAATTTCAGTTGTTTTGCCTTCCATGTGACCTTGATCAGGTTTAGCTAATTCAGTACATTCCAGTTCTGTGCATTTCACATTGTCTATAAAAATTTCTCCTTCTATTTCTCGATTGTCATGAACTAAAAGAGTCTCCATCATTTTGTTGCTTTGTTGTTCTGTCTTTTCCGAATTAACAGGATCTACTGTTGCTCTCCATATGTTTTTGTGTGAAATGTTTCTTGCAGCTGTCTTTCTGGTTATCTCTTTATTGAAAGCAACATTTTGCTTCTTTCTCTTGTTATTCACCATAAGCACTGCTATCTTCGACGACCTTCATCTTCTGTGAAGCTAGAGAGATTTCATCTGAAGAATTAATGATTTCAACATAATTTTGTTTGTCACATTCGCCTTTTACATGTCCGATTCTACCGCAATCAAAACAGAAACTTGATATCCTTTCATACTCGAGTTTTGGAAGAATCTTCCTCCCATGCTTTCCACCCAAACTCCAACTGGCAGTTTTTGATCAAGTTTTATTCGGACATATACTCTGGCAAATTCTCTTCTTTCCCAATGGAACAAGTTGCCATCTAGCATAAATGGTGTTCCCACTCTAGAGGCAATTCTTGCAATATTGTTTTCGTCCCAACATTGCAGCGGTAGATGAGGCATTCGGATCCAAATGGGCGATGAAAGCCCCATCATAGACGAGGATGAAAATTTTGGAGTCCAGCGATCCATACCAATTATGTGTTCATTCACAAACCACAGTCCTCCCATCAGAACTCCTTCCATTGCTTCCATCGATTTGAATGAGCAGAGAAACCATACCATTCCTAGAGTGGTGAAATGGAATTTGTCATACTTAGCCCATTGTCTTCTAAGTTCCCATGATACAACCTGAGGTTGTATGTCTTTGCCAAACACTTTGCAAACCAGGGACTTACCGAGCACCTTTGCATTCTTGAATTCGGCTTCCTTGTTTAAAAGCACAGCTTTACCGTCTGCTGATAACATTGATTCATCTTCACTGAAGTTTAATTTGATATATGGTTTTTATACCATACGTTGTCAATTGTCGATTTAACTACATTCCTCTCAGTCATTTGATCAATAATTTGATTCGCAAATGTCTCCTTAGACTGTTCTAAAACCAATTCCGATTGGATTGCCTGTCTGTATGATTTAGGAAAAACATTTTTGTTCTCTGAATTCTGGAGATTCGAATTTTTCGCACTGTTACCATGGATTGCATTTGAATTTCCAAATATTTGAACAAAAATGTTCATTCCTAAAGAAGATGCTTCCAGTTCATGGCTATTCACCGATGATTCCAATTTTTCAATGCGCTGGGCGTATTGATATCAGAATTTGAATCAACCATCTTTCCTTTACCTTCTACCTGTTTGAAGATGTTGGAAACATTACCAATATTTTCGTTAATCACTAGCATTCCTCTTGATCGCCTTCTTCGAGCTTCCTCTGCATCCATTGATCATCTTGAAATTGATTGTTCTTTAAGAACGATTCCACCATCAATTTCCCTCGTTGGGCTGGAATTTACATCCCTATGGTTCGTGTTGTCCGTCGATGATCGGCGAACATCCGCCTCCATAGTATTTCCATCCGCAGGATCGCCGGCTGAGGAGCCCGGAAAAAAGAAATTTGAAACTTTCTCTCTCTAGTTCTTGTTGCTTCTTAGTTGGCATGTTTTAGTGAGAATAATATTCCTCCTTTCTTTGTTAATATGTTGAAGGAGGAATGTGATAGGTTGCCTTTTGCTTGAGTAGTTTGTATTTAGGCTTTTTCTTTTCTTACTAATGCATTTTTGCATTTCTTCTCAAAAAAAAAGTGAATTAATTATTCATCTTGATGGATGATCATGTATATTCAGCCACGTAATTGCGTAAGGAGTCAACGAGAGCAACAAATGATAGGGAATGAAAGAAAATGGAAGCACAACAACTCTAATATGGGAATTGTGGAGAGAAGATAAACAACCTGTGTGAGTTTTAGAAGAAAATGTAGATTATAGGAAAACATAGAATAAAACCAAAGATAGAAGATGAAATTTAAAAATGTTTGGTCCAGGATATTTCATTAAAACTTCTTGAAGAAGGTCCATCTCAACTCCCCACAATGATTATAGTTCTCATCAGTTCATTGAAATTATGACAAAGATATACTAATACAAGCAACCATGACAACTCATGAAAATCAAAGTTGTACACCCCTAAAGTTAGTTACAACAGCAACTACATCTTGATGAACTCATTTTCTTACTAAAATGTCCACTTGTTTATTAGCGTTTGTCCACTAGTAGTTTTGTATCCATGTTGGTATGTTTCACCACCTGTTGGATCAACGAGGCGAGCGTGCATCTTGTTTGTTTGAGCTATTTGCCGAATTGCCATCATGATGTGGGTTAGTATCATAATCATTTTTTAAATAATATGATGTTAGAGAGTTTCCACTAACATAGAAAATAGTAAAAAGCCTCTAGAGTTACGGGAAGATTGAGTCCATAATATTTTATTTTTATTAGCTTATTAAAAATATGATTATATTTCACATTTTCTATAATATATTTTAAGGAATTAAAAAATATTAAATTTAAAAGTAACATGGTGTGTATGTATATATACAAGTTAATTTGGCACAAAATAAATACATTTTTTCTCAAGTTAAGAATCTAGCTCTTGAATCCACTCAAAATGACTTGGTCAATTGTGAATCAGTTCAAAATTAAAACAAGTTTAAACAAGATTCAATTTTTGATCAAAAATAAAAAAATGTATAAATTCCCACGGGCGATTCAAAATATACTTATTTTAAGCTAAAATTTATTACAAAATTTCTTTGCTTATATGCTGAAGTTGAATTAGTAGTAGTTTAAACTTCACCACTTAAGTTTAGGCAGATTTTATTTAACTATTCACATAAATATTAAATTATCATTAAATAACCAAATGTAATTATCTTATGGGTTTATAGTCCGCAATTTGCAATCCAACTTGCAGTTCTTCAGTTGGATTTAATCAAAAAGCTACTATTCATTAACAAGTGAATCACGTATTATTTTAGACAAGGACATCAAAGGCTCGTTTCTGCATAAATAGCTGCATATTCATTCTTACAATGCCAAAGGAACACCGAGTGACTAACCTTCAAGCTTATTAGATGTTTCCTCGTCAATCTCACACCCGAAGCCAAAGTAGCGTTCGCACGAGACATTGTAGATTTTCTTTGTTGCTTCCTCCTCGCTGAACAGTAAAAAATAACATTATCTTCTTATACAGCCAACCACATAACATGATAAATACATCCCATTGCAAACTAGGACTAAGAAAACAAGCAAACATTTAGCCCAAAAGAAAATAAAATATTTACTGCATGAAAAAAAAAAAAAAAACAGTAAAGATAGAATAGGAGTACCACCTTCCAACGACCTTTGCTAGGGTTTTGATGTAGCAATCGATCATTTGCTCCTTGGTGGCGTTCTCCCCGCCTGGCTTATCCATAACGATGAGCCAATGCTCATAATCGCATCCAGGGAACAGAGGAGCCATCTCAGTCGGTGGCCTATCACTGAATCCACCACCAGAACCCGAGTTGATCGGTGAGTAGGGCGAGTCCCCTGACCGATTGATTCTGCAACGGATAGGGTTGAGCCTAGCAGCGCCGCCTCCAGCTACCAGTCGTACGGAAGCGTAAGGCATCGGACGGCGGCGCACGACATCACCGACCAGGGAAGAAACAAGACCGATGGGATGCCGGGAAGAGGGAAACGGGGAATGGAATAAGCGTTTCGTGAGCATTGTACTTAGTGTTGAGCGGAAAGACTGACCGGCCCGCGCCATCGAGACAGCGAAAGCGGAGGCAGCCATCTCAGCAACGGCGGCGAGGTAAGGAACGAATGGTAGAAAAAACCTAATCTTCGTGGTGTTTTCCGGGTGGGTTGGGAGATATTTATTCCAGAAATCATATGGAGGGTTGACTGTTGAGTTCCTTTAGACCTTTTTCTTATTTTAGTAATTACAAAATGTCTCTTTTTATAAAAATTTTAAAAAAATTTATTCTAATCCAATATTTAATTTTTAAAATAAATAATATTTAATATATTGAATTCAAATTTATGTGTGGGCTATACCTGATCTTATTGGTAGGTCTAGTTAGAGAGCAAATGAACCTATAATTACAGATGGAGAGTATAAAAGAAGAAGAAATGTAAGGGATGACTAAGATATCGACGCAAGAGGAAAATTCTCTACTAGCCAAAAAGATCTTTTTGAAAATTTTATTGTGTTGTGTACATTATCCATTATCATTTATTTATAGGATTTTGAAGGCTACAAACGAGCTACTTAGCAAAAGTCATTTCAAATTTCAGTTTCGTGCTATTTCGTGGGAAGACCCCAATGACGGAGGAAGAGCACCGGCCACCGCCGGTGAATCATCCTCCTTTAACTCGACATTCTTCTACCATTCCTATCAGAATGGTCGGAAGATTTGGAAGCTACAAAGATCAGATGAAGCCTTTTGAAGGAAAGATTCATAATGGCCATCCAAGGAATTCGGCATTGCGGATTCGTGAAGGGTTTCGTCCACTAGTTCAACAAAACATAATTGTCGAAGGCAAAGGAAAGGCAATCGAAGCCATTCAAATTTTACCTAAATCACCTAATCAAAAGGTGTTAATTCCAGTTCCAGGGAAAAATGACGGTGAAGCTTCATCATCTAGATTGAAGCTAAAGGTGAATAGATTTATTAATCCCATTGTTGGTGACCCAATTGATTTGGCAACTAGCATCGAATTAGATTAGAATCTGGTTTCGATTGAAAATTCTGATCCGGTAAATCATGGAAATGGAAGGAACTTGAATAAGCCGTCTGGAATAGCAATATTGAAGAATGGAGACAATCTGACTGAAGCTCAAAATTACTCAAACACATGGATGTCAACTGTTCGTATGAAGGTGAATCCAGAATTTATTTATGCTGAAATGTCTGATGATGGAATAGCAATCAAACTTAATGAAGACCATGCAAATGCAAATGCTTCAGTATTGAAGAACTCGCTAGTGGTCAAAGTATAAGGAAATAATATTCCTATTCTTGATTGTTGTTGGGAATTAAGGAAATAATGGAGTAAATTTTGTTCATTCCATTTGACTGCATTGGGCTTAAACTGGATTTTATGTTCATTTCAGTCACAAGATGCTTTGGAAGATGTGATGAGTGGAGGACCATGGTATATAGGAGGTTAGATTGTGAGAATTGACAAATGGACTCCTAGTTTCTCCCCTCTTTCATTGAAGGGATTATCCTCCCCTGTTTGGATCAGAATGCCTCATCTCCCTTTAAATTATTGGGATGAGATAAATATAACAAAGATTGCTTCAAAGGTTGGTGTTCCTTTATTCCTTGATGGTAACATGTTCAAATGGGGAAGAAGAGAATTAGCTAGAGCTTGTGTGTGAATAAATTTAGATGAAAAATTGCCAGGTGGAGTTTCGATTGATGGCATGGGAGGTAGATTTTTTCAAAAAATAGAATATGAAAAAATTTCCTCATTTTGCTATCATTGTGGAAAAATTGGACATAAAATCAATCTTTGTCCTACTAAGGAGGAGGAGAAAGAAAGTGAGATTAGTAGTAATACTCATATTGCTATTTTCAATAAGGAAGCAAAGGGAAAGGCTATGGAAAATACTCAAACTAACAAATCTGAGTATGGTCCATGGATACATGTGGCTTTTAAAAACAGGAAAAAGAGATTTTTCAAAGCTAGAGAATCTAACAATAAAGAAAAGCAAGGTGACCAAACCGAAGTTGAAGTCACTGCTAATTCTACTCAAATCATAGAGGAGGAGGTGCTTCACAATTCACCTATAAGAGTGGTGAATGTTAACAAATTCAGTGTGCTTTTGGAAGACTTTGAAGACAAAGAAGAGGGAGAGATTGAGATAGAGGAGGATATTCCAAATGGCTTGAATCCTGATGTACAAAAGTTGAAAGATTTGGGAAATGCAACAATTTCTTGACTATATAAAAATATATAACAAAAAAAGTTTTCTTTTCAGAACAACCGACATACCTCCACGCCGGCCCCATCTCGCCAAAATGACATATCTCTTAGCAGAATAACCGGTTACTTCATGATAAAAGGGAGAAGTAGAGAACAAAAAAAAAACTGAACTTTCGCTCAATATCTCCAACTACGGCCCTCTCTTAGTCGTTCGAATTCATTGCTTCAGAGGAGAAGTCTAGGGTTCACCCTTCATCCTCTTTTCGTCGTTACTATTCGGCTCCGTTGCTTCACATGCAGAGAGCGCACGCGCCACTTCTTCCACTCCCTGTGGCGGCTCCTTCTATCCCGTCCGACTTCGTTCCTCCGAGAGATTGCACACACCGCTTTGCGGCTCTTTCCCAGAGAAGGAACGAGCCGCTCTTCGGCTCCTTCATTGCAATCTGACTTCGCTCCTCCGACCGACCCCAGCAGGCTGAACCCAGACGCCTGATCGACTTCGCTCCTTCGGCTCCAATCGCTACCCGACTCCCCCTCTTCGTGCATGGCCGACCCTAGCCCGATCAGGCTTCCTCCCTCACCCGATCCTTCCTCCCTCACTCGATCCTTCTCTCCTTCCCTTATATTATATATAATATATAATTATATAATTATTATATATTATATTATAATATATTATTATATATAAATATAATTAAAATAATATAATATTACATCTAAAAAAAAATATATACAACACGACTCACAAGATCCTCTCTCCCTCTCCCTCTCTCTCTCTCTCTCTCTCTCTCTCTCTCCTTTAGGTTTTCTCAGATCAAGACAGCAGCCAAGGATATTCAAAAATGTTGAACAAGAGCTCTTAAATAGAAGAGCTTCAAAGGAGCTCAATAATTGCAAGTTGCCGACTTTATCATCCAGGACGATAATAATATCATCTTGTACGATCAGTTCAAAACACAGACGATCGGCCAGAACATCGCCCTGAAGATGATCTGGACGATTGAAAATTAGCTTGATCGTCCAGGCCGATCTCACGATCGTCCCGAACGATTAGTTCAAATAAGAGGAAAATCGTCCAGAGCATCGCCCTGAATTCGAGCTTTCCGATCCTGATCGGCCAGGAGCAACTAAGGGCCTGCGATCATCCAGGATGATGTGATCGTATCAATCATCCTTAATTGCTTCCTTAATTGTCGGATCAATTTAGGCATAATTGTGTCATATCGTCCAGGCCAATCTCACGATCGTCCTAGCCGATTTCCAAAAATATAGAATACCTAAATTGATCATGGCGACTATTTCTTTATGTATTAAGCATATCATCCTGGCTGATACAAGTATTGTCCAGGCCGATAAGTTAATTACGGTTGCCTTAACTAAGAAATCTTGATTAGAACTTCTGTTTTGATCTCGATCGTTCAGGATGATATAAATATCGTCCGGGTTGATGTGAGTAAAAACACAAATTCTAAATCTCTCAAGTGTGTGTGTAGGGTTACTTAACATCAATTACTTAAAATATTTACAATTGCTCAAGAAAGGGAAAAAGAAAAATACATACTAACTCAGACCTAGTTTACCCAATCTTGAGCTGGCTCAGTTTGTCGCCAGATCTTTTGGTCCTGAAACATTAGTAGAGGAAGGTAGTCAAAGTGTTTGCTAACATCAAAATCATAATCTATGAAACTAAGTTTACAATAATCTCCCTCTTTTTGATGATGACAAACACTTTGATGATTATAGCAGTATAATTCAAGAATTTCAAAAATTCATAGTAGAAATAGGTGCAAGTACAAACTAACAAGTACAAACATAATCAATAAGTACAAACATAGAATAAGTATAAATATAATCAACAAGTACAAACATATTACTTCCCCTTTTTACATCTCAATAAGAAGGAGAGAACAAAAAAAAAAACAACTAAAGTAGAAAAAGTACAAAAAGAAGGAAAAACAAACATAAGAAACTATAGGAAATAAAATCTAAGACTAGAAAAACGAGGTTCCCTGATCATCAGACGGAGGTGGTGGTGGTGGTGGCTGCTAAAAATAACTAGTCAAGACAGCAAACTGTGAGCCAAACCAGGCCATGTCCTGGTCGTGCTGCTGTTGCTGGTGAACAACAAGAGTATCAAAACAGGCCATAGCCTCATCATGCTGCTACTGCTGGTGAGCTACAAAAGTGTCGAATCGGTTCTCCAACTGATCAAATATCTCTATTAAGTGATCAAACTGTGAGTGCTGGCAGAGAGGAGCAGGTTCAGGAATGGGATCAGAAGCCTCCTCCTCCTCATCCCTCTGAGGTTCCCCATCCCTTGGGTGGAGATGAGTACTGTGAAGGATATTGAAAGAAATGTTTGAGTAGCAGGGAGGCTGAAGGTCGTGACGAGCAGGATATTGAAGATTGTATTTGGTTTCAAGAATATAGGCTATGAGGTGTCCTATAGCAAGGTTGGGTTTCCTCCTATGGCCCGGATTGTGAATAGTTGTTAAATGATCAATGTAACAAAAAATCAGGTCTGTAGCATTGAAATCTCTATGGGTCATGATGTAAAAAGTAGTCAAAGAAAGTAGAGGAGTGATATGGATACGATCACCGGCCTTTGGAATTATGGAAGTGCGAAGGACATGTTGGATTGTCCTAGTATCTTTAACTAAAGAGCAAGTCTCTCAACATGAAATGGTGCATTGGTCTGGCGAAGGAAATTATTTGTCGAGGTCCAATCAAAATCAGGATCATAAATACTGGTATGCAGCTTATCCCCGGTGGTGGATAGCCGCAACAGTTCAGCATAGTCCTGATATGTGATCTCAACCGGGCGTCGATTCACATAGGAGGTCAGGGCTGTGAAAGCTTAATTTATATAAAGATTTCTATAAAATTCTAACATAAGTTCAGAGGAAAAAGGGACTGCGAGGGTAAGAATGAAACAGAGAGAAGTCTTAGCAAAGAGATCCATTACCGGATACGAAAGGTGGACATAATTAATGGTTTTGGAAAGAGTGATGCCACATTCTTTATAATGACGGTAAGCTACTTGATCATCTACTTCCCTAAATCGAGGGTCCAGAGTGGCCCTCGAGGAATTTCAAGAAGCCTGTCGGACTCGCTTTCCACCATTCAACAAGAAATCAGTAAGTAAAAATAAGATAAGAAGAAGCTTTGAGGTGAAAACAATGGCTAGAATGACCTGTATTTAAAGAAACGTCCACATTGTCCAGAACGATCTTAGAATCATCCAGGATGATATGGTTCAATTATTTCGTACAGGCTGATTGGTCGAAAAGGCAGTCCGATCGTCCGGGCCGATCAGATATTGGTCAGGATGATCAGACACAGACGATCGTCCTAAGCCGGACGACCGTTGAAAAAGCATATCGTCTGGGCTGGTTAGGTGTATCGTCTAGGATGATGCGTAATAATTGATCGTACCGGCCGAAATTAAAACATTTTAAATCTGTGCCACGTGTATCGTCTAGGATGAACAGTGGATCGGCCAGGATGATTGTCCAATAATGGATCGTCCGGGGCTGATTTTAAGGATTTTAAATGTACTGACACGTGGATCGTCTAGGACGATCTAGTGTCTCGGCCAGGATGATGACCATAAATGCATCGGTCAGGACAAAAATTATATCGGCCAAGGCAATTAAGATGATTGTAGCAGCGAACGATCATATCGTCCAAGATGATACTGGATCGGCCAGGACGATGATTTGCAGTAAGCTCAGAAAAGGTCAGCAGATGGAATTTTGAATAGAAATTATCATATTGTCCTGGACTATAGAGATTTCATCCAGGACGACGTGACAAAAATTTGAAAACCAAAGGAAAGATGGAGATGATCAGAGAAAACCCCAAAACAAAATAAATAAGAAAAATCTAAAAACAGTAATGAAAAACTAAAAACAATCAAAGGAAAAATGATTTTTTTTTAGCAAAGCATCCATATGACAAATTTCCCAAAACATTAAATTTTAGAGATTCAAAAGATCAATGAGTTAACAATGTCACAATCTAAAAACTGTAGAATATCCGATCTTGTTAATCCCTAGCTCAAACTTCTTTCAGAGTAAAAATTGTGTTTTGAGAACAAAAGGCCAAACTCAGAATAACATAATTGGGTAAAAAGAAGATATGTTCAAAACTTGGTTACAAAGAAAATATCTAATAAATAATGTACCAAAGTAATTTGTCTCAATCTTGGAATTTAAAATCAAGCATTTGAAAATATCAAATAACCCATGAGTTCTTCTAAGTTTTAAAATTTTTGAAAAGAGAGAATAGCTTGCATTTTGTGGGCTCATTTTTTGCCTCTTGATACTTTGATTGGCTCTTTGAGCATCTTTTACTTTTTTGATACTCTTTCGTGTATACTCTTTTTATTTCAATTTGGCGTCTTTGCCACTTTCCTTTTTTTTTTTGCAAGCTAAATTCTCTTTTACAATCTCTTAAAAATGATTCCTAGTTGAGAGCATATCTTCCAGATATTAGAGAATAGGAGCTCTCTCTCTAACATAGGGAAGAACTAGTCACAAAATACAATCAAAGTCACATGATATGTGCAATAACAAGATTTCAATTAACTTGAAAGATATATAAAAATTTTGGACATTATATATAAGATAGAATCATTGTAGCAAGAAAAAAAAAGATCTTATTTTCAAAAACCATTTGTTAAAAAGAGATAGACTTTTGTTTGGAGAAGAAAATTATACATACTAAAAGAGGTTAGAAAGAGGAAAAACATCAACGGTGTTTCTCCCTTTAACTGATTTAGAGATGTTAATCATTGGCATTAAATCTCCAAAATCTAAAAGCTTGAAAAATCATCATATATAAAATCAAAATTAAAATAAAATAAGATCAAATAACTAAAACAACAAAACGTTAGCACGATAAACAAAAACAACATTAAACAATAAATATATTTCAAGAATTTATGAAGTAGCAAGTTTATGCAATTTATGAGCTGCGAGCCTCTATTTGTCAAGTATCTTATGCTCTCATGAGGTCTTTGGTGAGAGCAATCCTACAAGAATCAACAACTGTCAGATTTAGGAACCCAAAAAGGTTTGGGTCCCTTCTCATGAAAAGTAGAATGTAATATGTGTGCTATGCTGTGTATTATGCAATTTTGATCTCCACACCTAATGTGTAATACAGTGAACAGTGCAAGTGTGTGAGATGTGTCATAGCTGTTGAGTCTAGTAATTAGGTTGTTAAGCCTAAGTGAGTGTCCCAAGGCTACCAAGAGGGGGGGTGAATTGGAAGTTTAAAAAACAAAGTTAAAATTTAAGACCCCCTTTTTATAATTATTGAACCGAAATAAAATCTCTTTTAAATTTTGTAGAAAAAGGTTTTTCAACCACAGAGTTGTTTAAAACTGAAATAGAAAGTACGGAAAATTTTGAACAATTGATCATAAGTTGGTTTACATTCCTCTTCTTCATCACTTTGATCAAGATGATCTTCCACCATTAAACACAAGTTTGTTGTTTCATCTTCATGTTCAGTCTCCGATGAATCAGTTGCAGAATCTGTCCAAAATATCTTTTGAGGTCTCTTTTTGTCCTTCATGAGCTTGGCTTTTTCCTCACCGTTTTCTTTGCTCTTATGATCTTGAAGTGTAGGACAATCCACTCTGACATGTCCAGGCTTTCTGCATTTAAAACAAACAACATCAGAAGATCCTTTAGAATATTTATTATCCTTACATTTTCTCCAATTTTGATGATGCTTGTGCTTCTTCTTTAGAAAGTTTTTGAACTGCCTTGTGATTAAGGCAATGTCATCGCTCTCAGACCCAGAAGAATCAAAATTTATGTTGTTGGCCTTCAATCCCACAGTTTTCTCTTTCTTTTTCTCACATACATTAAGATTTCTTTGATTCACCCCTTGCTCGTAAGCAATGAGTGAACCAAGTAAGTTATCAATCGAATAGGTGTTTAAATCCTTAGATTCAGTTATAACAGTGATTTTAACATCAAAAGAGGAAGGCAAACATCTTAAAATTTTGTTCACTTTTTCATAATTTGAAAGTTCTCTTCCTAAGGCATGCAAAGAAGTTATAATTTGAGTAAATCGTGTATACATATCAGAAATTATTTCAGAAGGTTTCATACGAAAAAGTTCGTAGTCATACAAGAGAATATTCAAACAAGATTATTTCACTTCATTGGTTCCTTCATAAGTAATGCACAACCTATCCCAAATATCTTTTCTAGTAGAGCAAGTAGAAACACACATGTAATCCTCAGACTTTAAAGCACTGAAAAAATAATTCAAACACTTCGCATTGAAATTAATTTTTTGATTAATTATATATTTTTTTAATTTATTGATAAAAAATTCAACTTTAATTGTTCCAAAAATTGATTAAAAAAAGGTTATACAATTTTTCTTAAATTTTGGCAGCCTCCCGGCGTCACCTCCCCACGAGGGAGAAATCGTGACGGCTCTATCGTAAACAGGTTTTAAAAATGAAATTAATTGATTGATTATTTTTAAAGAGAAATTCTAGATCATTTGAAATCAACAGGTTTTAAAATACTAGAGCTTTAAATTTTGCGAGTTTTTGTAAATCTAAATATATATTTTTTAAAAAATCTAAAATAATTTTAAAGCAATTTAAAATTTTAGTTAAAATTCGAAAGCATTTTTAACTAAATCAATTGGAGCAATTTTAAACTAAAAATATAATAAATAAAAGGAATGGGGAAGAGAAGTTTCCAGTAAATGATATATACAACATTGACTCAAACTCTTCAAAACTCTCAAACAAAAGCTCTCACAGGCTGTACAAATTCTCCAAACAACTCATAAATCTTCAAACTCCTTTATATGCTCTTCAAGGCGTCACTGTACAAGCTCCTACAACTACTTGTGGACCCTATCCTCTGCAAGTTCTCCAAAGTCCCTCTTGTACGAGTTCTTGCAACTATCTTTGGGCTCTATCGTCTGTAAATACGAGCCCTGACTGCTACAACCACTGGCTACGAACCTACAAACAAAAATGAGCAGTCAGTGCATCATAAATAAATTGAATAAATCTAACTACTGCAAGTAAAACAAAGTACTGAAAAGTAGGAAATGTTAAGTTTGAAAAAGCTAGTTGTGTAAAAGTGTTAGAAAACAGGTAGAGTAGTGAACTACTATAGTAAGAAAAAGACTACAAGCACATAACAACTAAAAAATTAACCTAACCCCTAGACCGAATTAAAACCTCCGACCACTTCTAATAGAAGCCATAAGTCCAACTTCTCAGAAAAATGTTTAGGTGATAATACAACCCTAAACCCCTCATATGGGCATCCTAGCCTAAAGGGCTTGGTTGTAAGACCCATCACTCGGGCCAGTTAGCTTAAAGTGCTAGGTCGTAAGACCCATCATTAGGCAACTTCTAAGGAAGCACTAAGACCTAATCCAAATCAAATTCAAGTCAAATTTAAACTTTTGGGCATCCTAGCATATAGGGTTAGGTTGTAAGACCCACCAACGGGCAACTTCTAAGTGAAGTTGTAAGTCCTATGTGTTAGGAATACTTTTAAAACAAAGTATAACAACCATAACAATCCTATAAATAATTGTATGGCAACTTCTAAGTGAAGCCATAAGCCCCAAACTAAACAAATTAATTGGCAACTTCTCAGGAAGCAATAAGACCTACCCAACTAAAATATTTTGGCAACCTTAAATGAAGGTTATAAATCCCACTAATTCAGGCTACTTTATATGAAAGTCATAAGTCCCAAACTAAAATTCAAACCTTTGGGCATCTTAATCTAAAGGATTAAGTTGTAAGACCCGCTTTTCAGGCTACTTTCTAAGGGAAGCCATAAGTCCTACCCAAATAATTAAAACCTCTGGGTAAGTTGTTAGACCCATTCTTGGGCAACTCATAAATAGAGCAATAAGCCCCATTCTAAATCAAATTCTTGGGCAACTCCTAATTGGAGCCGTAAGCCCCAAACTAAATAAATTAACGGGAAACTCCTAATTGGAGTCGTAAGCCCCAAAATAAATACATTAACAGGTTACTTCTAAGGAAGCCATAAGTCCCAACCCAAATTAAATCAAACTAAAATTAAAACTCACATCTAACCACTTCAGTCTACTCGAGATCCCTGAGAGGAGGCAACCCATGGCTGCTAATCAGATTCCCTGGATACTACGGTCAATAATTGTTAATGTTGGTAGACTAGAACTATGGTATACCCGGGACAATTAAACCATGGGATCCTGATCGGGTTTACCTCCATCTTCCCACCATTGAGACTAAATTATCTAAAATATATTAATCCTTAATCGAGAATTCTCTCTTATGTGTTAAGAGGGGTAATTAACTATGAGTACTTGTGCTCATAGAAAGTAAGAACCCCAGATCTATAAACCCTGATACTACCCTCCGTGGAAATTTGGTTAATTTCAATCTGACTTAAGGAAAATGGAATCTTAAAGATGCAAGGCAGGATTCATACATTCGTGCCATTTTCTTGAGCCAACAGATTTATGGCGAGTCCACTAGGGAATACTTTTCTCTCCATCTTTGGATGAAAAGATAATTTTTATTTAGTCTCAAGAAATGAAACATCTAAAAATAAATATAGATGTTCTTTCAACATAGCTTGTGTTTTCATTTCCAGCACAATTCAGGTTAACTCTAATCCCTGTAAGTTCTATTGGCAGATTGATAACATGATGCCTATAAATTCCTTCATGATTATGAAACTGGGTGAGGGAGCCAGAGTGCAATTCCCTCAAGATTTTCTAAACACAGGCTATACTGGAGCAACCATTAAATTTGGAACCATTTCTAAAGTCATGCAGTTCGAATAGTTCATTCCTGAGAATATGTTAGTGCACCCACTGCCAAACGTGTTGCTAAGAAGCCTACTTCTGAAGCTATTAATGAGAAGGCTCCTAAGAGGACCTCTGTATTTTCAAGGCTCTTTATGACACTTACTGCTGTTCCAGTAATTCAAAAGAAAGTTTTTGATCCCAAGCTGCAATCTGTTGGTGTGAATACAACTGGTCAAAATATAATTCAGGATGAAGTGCCTAAAGAGTACAATGCTGAAGTTCCTGATGAAAGTGTTAAGCTTTCCAGGAAAGCCAAAAAGAAAGGCTAATGCTCGCTTACAAGCTAATGGTTGGGTACCCGAGACCCTTCAAGAATCATCACCGTAGTTAGAGGCAAATATACAAGTTAAGAATGACTTTGAACCATTAAAATGGGCAAAAAGAAATGATGATAAGGGTCACTTGAAGAAGTCTTTCTGGGAGACTTCATGTCAACAGCTACAACTAGCTAAGAAGGAAGAATATACCTCTTCCAAAATATACAAAATACTGAAGGCTGTTAAAGAAAAAAAATCTGTAATGAAGACTGAGGAAATCTGTCATTGAAGTTATGTCCTCAAATGTAGTTGGACCTCAGAATAACAATTTTTCAGCAAGATCTTATAAAGAGGAGTTTAAACATCCCCCTTATTACCGACAGCCAAAAGAATTCTATCCTAATATGGGTCGATACCCATATTACGGAAGAAGATAGTCGGGAGAGCCTTCTAATAGTCTACATTTAAAAGGCTATAATCGAAGATATGATGAATGAATGCCCCGACAATGGTATCATGAATCTGGCCATTCAAAGGTACATTCTGATGTTGGTGGTCATCGGTATCTAACTCCGAGAAGACAGCATGTTTTGGTTCCAAAAAGACCCAAATATCATCGAGCTCAAAAAGATGACTTTGATCAATAAATTTATAAAGGGCGACTTAAATCTCATGTAAAGAAGTTGTCCCCTAATATGGAGACTTCTATTGATGTGATTACATCAAAAGAGGAAAGTTATCAAATCTATAAAGAATACCCTGACTCTCCAATCATACATTAGAAGCGACGATTCCAACTTAAAAATGACAACGAGTTGGATGAAGATGCTAATTACTATGATAATGATGAAGAAATAGAATAGGGTATTGGTCCCATGGACGTTGAAGTTGTCCGGATGGTTGATCATATACCTGACCGAGCTAATCAACGATATACTAGTAGAAGTGCGGCACTGAATTTATAAAATGAAGAACAACTATGAGATGACCAAGAATAAGCAGCAGCTGTGAATAGAGCTCCACAACTAGAAGAAGTTGAGGAGGAGGAAGCTGAAGAAATCGTCAAAAGGTTGCAAGAAGAAATACAGTCTATGCAAAAGAAGAAATATTAGGAAATCCATCATTTAAATGCTCACCTTGATGAGATGAGTAATATGATGAAGATGTTATTTGGATAGCTTGGCATGGCTACAACTAATCAACCACCTATAATAAATTCTCAAGGGAATGTTCAAACTACTCCTGATGTATTGGCACCTCTTAATAGAAGACCAGAACAGTTACAAGAGCCAACTTTGATAGCTTCTAAGGAAGATTAAATGGTCAATAAATCTCAAATTGAGTATCTCATCAGTCAAAAGGTTAAAGAAGCTATTACTTCTGAAGCTGTCGAAGCCTTGGTCGGAAAAGGTCATCCATATCTGGTAGAAAATATGACCAAGAGAAATATTCAAAGGGGTACATAGTGCCAAAGTTCAATTTATTTGATGGCACTACAAATCCACGTCAACATCTAGCACAATTCAAAGCTATCTATGAAAATGCAGGAGGCAATGATGCTTTGTTACTACGCCAATTTATTAGTAGTTTAACAGGTACATCTTTTGATTGGTATGCTGAGTTATCCAACGACTCAGTGAGAATATTCACTGAATTAGAGATGATGTTCATCAAAAGATTCACCAGTGCAATGAAAAAGGTGACTATCGCTGACCTCACTCTTGAAAAAGGAAAAGAGAGGAATCAGTCACCAAGTACATTACCAGGTGGAGATCTCAGCATGAAATGCGAGCAATAACTCACTGAGAAACATGCTATTGAGTTATTACTAGGAAACATAGATGTTTATATGGCTCCATATCTGGCGATGGCTACAATCAATACATTTTAGGAGTTACTTGATCATATAGCCAAATTTGAAAGGTTACCCAGGCCTAAAAGTGTCAGCTTCAACTATAATAATAATCCACCAGGGAAAGGAAAACATATCAAGATGTATGATCCAAAAAGAAGTGAGGTGAATACCACATTCTCGTCTTCCTTGGAGGAAAAAGAAAAAGAGGATTCAATGAATCCATCGAAGATGATGAAATAAACAAAAGAAAGGCAAAAGCCTCCTACTTTATAGGAGAAAATCAATAAATTGTATTCTTTCAAAAAGGAATGTACGGGAAAGATTTTTAGGCAAGCTCTAAAAATCGGCCTTCAATTGCCAGAATCCCGTTGACCAGAACAGGCTGACATGACTGATGATCCGAATTACTGTCTGTATCATAGGATCATAAGTCACCCAATCGAAGACTTTTTCATATTTAAAGATTGGGTTGAAAGAAATTATTAGAATGGCAAGCTTACACTCTTTAATAGTGTTCTTATCAATCCCAAGAGGGAGAAGACCAATATTATCTCCTCTATACCCTATCAAAACATAGAAAATGAGAAAGGAAAAGCACCCCAAGAAGATGAAGGTGGTTGGGAGACCTTCATCTCAAAGAAAACTAAATAGATGATGAATGTCCTACTGGCCATTGAAGGCATTCATCGTAAAAGTGTTTAGAATTAGAAGTTGATCCGAGACTCCTTTCTTCAAAGAACCCAGTGGCAGGAGGGCCCAGTTCAAGCAAGAAGAAACTTTTGAAATATTTCAAAGATCAAAAAGAAAAAAGTAAACCTATATCAAAATCTTAAAAAGAAAAGAAGAAGAGATTAAGAAAGCAGAACACTATAATTTAAAAATTCATCAACTCCATCAATGAATATCAGCAACCTCTAAGGCATCCTGTCAAGTTTGAGGAGTATATGGCTGGTTTGTTTTTCTTGACTCGGAGTCAGAAAAGAAAGAGAGCATTCCAATTGAGACTTGCTGAGTCATAAATCAATGAGGTGAAAGGGATGTAAGAGGACGCAATGCACCTCTTGCTATCTATAAAGCTGATGTGAAAATGTCTTCTAAGGAAGTACATTGTACACCAGCACCTTTCACTGATTTAGATGAAGAATTATAATTTCCCGATGAAGTAAATGATCATAAGGGAAAGAACATGCATAAAGAAAAATGTCCAAAACTCGGAAGCGGCTCAGACTCCGAAGAATTTGATGATTTGAATGTTTCAAAGAATTCTCAAGCTGAAGCTACTTCATCTTCAGATGTGACACAAATCCAGCTGAGAAGTGGAAAGCAGGTTCCTCCACCTCAAAAGAAAATAAAGGATAAGGAGAAGAATATCCAACTCAATGAAACTGTTATTCCACAAGATCCTCCTAAATCCAAGGTTGCCAGTGTAAATATGGATTATAATATATTATTACATCTCTGCAAATTACCTGCATTACTGAGTGTCTATGATGCCCTTCTGATGTCTAAGAACCTTCGGGAAACACTCATTAAAGCTTTGCAAAATCCTGAGCAATACGAGGCATTCTTTGATGAGCAAAATTTGAAAGAAGCTTTGTTGAAAATCTATTTTTCATGGATTATGTTTTGATGATTAGCAAATACTTCTGTTTCTCTACGGCTACCTTTTCTACTGACATTTCAGAAGCCACAAGATCAAACGGAAATCAGACCAGCTTAAGATTGGGTAGACTAGGTCTGAGTCAGTCTGTAATTTTCTTTTTCTCTTTCTTGAGTCAATTGTAAATATTTAAGAGTTCTGATGCTAAGCAACTCTACACACACACTTGAGTTATTTTTTTCTGTTTAACTTAGAATTTCTATTTTTACTCACATTGTCCCGAATGATATTATTATCATCCTAGACGATAGAGTTCAAAATAGAAACCCTAATCAGTCATCTTAATTAAGACAACCGTCATTAGCCAATCGACCTGGACAATACATGTATCGGCCAGGACGATAGGCTTAAAATAAAAATAATCAGCCGCCATGATTTATTTAGGCATTCTTTATTTTTGGCAATCGGCTAGGACGATCTTGTATCATCCTAGACGATTTGATATAATTATGCATAAATTAATCTGATAATTAAAGAAAGCAATTAAAGATTATTGATACGATCACATCATCCTGGACGATCGCAAGATCAATCGAGACGATCAATTCAAAAACCTTAGTTTCTCATGGACAATAAACATCGGACAGCTCAAATTCTGGGCGATGGTCTGGCCGATCAGGATCAGCCAGCTCAAATTCTGGGCGATGCTCTAATTTTCCTCTGATTTGAACTAATCGTCTGGGACGATCGTGAGATCGGCCCAGACGATCAAGCCATTTTGGAATATTCCAGAACTCTTTTTAGAGCGGTTGTCTGGCTGATAGTCTATGATTTGAACTAATCATACAGGATGATTTATAATTATCCTGGATAATAGGAACACTTTTCTTCTATTTGTCCCATATCGTCCCGGCTGATTAGGCTCAAATTATACTGATCATACAGGATGATAATGTCGGCAACTTGCAATTAATGAGCTATTTTGAAGCTCTTCTATTTAAGGGCTATTGTTCAACATTCTAAATAATCTTTTGCTGTTATCTTGACCTGAGAAAGCCTAGAGGAGAGAGAGAGAGAGGGAGAGAGAGAGGATCTTATGAGGGGGAGCTTGTGAGGGAGATTTACAAGGGTTGCTCCAAGCATTATTCCACTTCTTCTTCCACTAGAGTCTCTTGTCCTTGAAAGGGTTGGGAGAGGTAAGTTTTAGAGATTGATCGAGGTTCTCTGACTGCTTCAGGAGGAAGCAAAAGGAGTTAGGTTCTCTGCCTTGTCGGGGGTGGTAAAAAGGATGTTTTTGTAAGAGCTTCTCCTCCTTGATATGGGAGCAAAAGGAGAGTCACTTTGGTAGTGCAATACTCGGAGGGTGCCTTCGGGGAGTGGACGTAGGTCGAGTTGACCGAACCACTATAAACCCTTGTGTTCTTTTTCCTTCTCCCGCTCTTAATTTTTCCGCACTTATTTTTTTGTGGTTATTTTGGTTTGAGCTTTGTTGGTCTTTGGTTTAAATAATTTTTTAAAATATCAATTCACCCCCCCTCTTGGTTAGCCTTGGGCCAGTTCATAAGGGCCTAACATCCCTAACGAACTTTCAAGTGGTATCAGAGCGGGATTTATAAAAACTGAGTTTAAAAACTTTTTGAATTTTGATCCATGGCTAACTTTAAGAATCATAATACAATGGAAGGATATTCTATTACACGACCACCCTTGTTTGACAATCTACCTTTTGATTTTTGGAAAACTTGCATGTCTACTTTTTATAATCAACTGATTATCGCATATGGATGCTTATTAAAGAAGGATATTATCCACCTTCTCGTGAACTTAAATGAATTAAAACTTAAGTGCCTTTTACTGAATGGACTTTTGATGAAAGAGATTTAGCTCAACTTAATGCAAAGTGTTTGAATTATTTTTTCTGTGCTTTAAAATCTAAGGACTACATGCGTGTTTCTACTTGCTATACTGGAAAAGAGATTTGGCATAGGTTGTGCATTACTTATGAAGGAATCAATGAAGTTAAGCAATCTCGTTTGAATATTCTCTTGCATGATTACGAACTTTTTCGTATGAAACTTTCTGAATTAATTTCTGATATGTATTCAAGGCTTACTCAAATTGTAACTTTTTTGCATACCATAGGAAGAGAACTTTCAAATTATGAAAAAGTAAACAATATTTTGAGATGCTTGCCTTCCTCTTTTGATGCTAAAATAAATGCAATCACTGAATCTAAAGATTTAAATACCCATTCGATTGATAACTTACTTGGCTCACTTATTGCTTTTGAGCAAGGAGTGAATTAAAGAAATATTGATACAGGTGAGAAAAGAAAGGAGAAAATTGTGGCATTAAAGGTCAATAACACGAACTTTGATTCTTCCAGGTCTGAATGTGATGACATTTTCTTAATTACAAGGCAATTCAAAATCTTTCTAAGGAAGAGTCACAAGCATCATCAAAATTGGAGAAAAGATAATGATAACAAATATTCTAAAGGATCTTCTGATGTTATTTGTTTTGAATGTAGGAAGCCTGGACATGTCAGAGATGATTTTCCTACACTTCAAGATCACTCTAACAAAGAAAAAAAAGAGGAGAAAACTAAGTTCAGAAAGGACAAGAAGAGAATTCAAAAGGCATTCTGGGCAGAATCTGCTTCTAATTCATCTGAAACTGAACTTGAGGAAGAAACAATAAACTTGTGCTAAATGGCAGAAGATTATCTTGATCAAAGTGATAAAGAAGAGGTATGTAAATCAACCTATGATTAACTGTTTGAAATTTGTGAGAAAATTCATGCATCACACAAAAAACTTGAGAAAACTCATACTAGTTTAAAATTGGAGCTTTTGAATTTACAAAAAGAGCATGAAATTATTCTCAAAGATCATTTAACGATTGATTCAAATCACATGGCTTTACTTGATGAATTAAATAAAAACCCTTTGGAATTGATTGATGAGCATGATTCATTAAAAGCTTCACACACCTCACTTGAATCTGATTTTAAGAAATCTAAAGAGAAGGAGCAAAATTTGAGGATTAAGAATACTGCTTTAGAAAGTACTAACTCGAGGTTTAAAACTAAATTGGAAACGATTAAGAGAAATTGGATGACACCCACTTTTGATCTAAAACCAAGACCTAGGAAGAAGCATTATAACCCAAACTATTTAAGAAATCCTTTTCCTGGTGTTAGATGCTTTTCACGTGGCATGCTAGGACACATCTCACACTCTTGTACTGTTCACCATAATATACATTTGGTGTGGAGACTCAAATTGCATAATTCACAACATAGCACACATATATTGCATTCTACCTTTCATAAGAAGGAACCCAAACCTATTTGGGTTCCTAAATTTGACGGTTATTGATTTTTGCAGGATTGCTCTCATCAAAGACCTCATGAGAGCATATGATTCTTGGACAAACGGAGGCTCGCGGCTCATAATTGCTTAAAATTGCTGCTTAATAGATTCTTGATTTGCATTTTAATTATTTTTATCATTTATGCTAGCTTTTTTTTTAGTTGTTTTTACTTTAAGTTTCTTTGTCTTTATGATGATTTTTTCCTTGTTCTTAAATTTTGGAGATTTATAGCCAATGATTAATATCTCTAAATCGGTTAAAGGGAGAAACACCGTTGATGGTCTCCCTCTCTCTAACCTCTTTTAGTGGTATAATTTTTCTTTTCTAAACAAAAGTTCATCTCAAATTAACAACTGGTTTTTGAAATTAAGATCTTTTTTATCTTGCTACAGTAATATATCTTATATTTATAATATCCAATGCTTTTATATATCTTTCAAGATAAATGAAATCTTGCCATTGCACTTATCATATAATTGCTAAAGTCTTCTTTGTGGTATATTCTTCCTTATATTAGAGAGTGAGTTTTTCTTCTCTAATATCTGGAAGATCTACTCACAACTAATTATATTTTAAAGGTTATTGAAAAAGGGATCTAGCTTGCAAGAACAAGAAAAAGAAAAAGACCAATGATGACAAAAACAAAAAGATGTGCAATGATGCCAAATTAAAAAATCTATATACACAAAAGTATATCAAAAATCAAAAGATGCGTAAAAAGCGCCATTCAAATTGACAAGAGCATAAAATGAGCCCACATAAGATAAGCTTTCCCCTCTTTCAAACTTTTAAAATTTTAAAAGAATTCATGAATTACTTGATATTTTCTAAGGCTTGATTTCAAATATCATGATTGAGACAAATTGCTTTGGTATATTATTCTATAAGTTTTTTTTCTTTGGAGCAAGTTTTGAACTGATCTTCTTTTTATCCAATTTGTTTATTCTGAGTTAGGCAATTTGTTTTCAAAAGACGATTTGTGCCATGAAAGAAGTCCAAGCTAGGGTTAACAAGATCGGATATTCTACCATTTTCAGATTTTGACATTATTTACTCATTGATCTTTCGAATCTTTAAAATTTAATTATTTGGAAAATTTATCATATGCCACTTTACAAAAATTTAAATAAAAAAATGTTTGTTTTTATCTTTTTTATTGATGTTTTTAACTTGGTTTATTGTTTGCGGACTCTCTCTGATCATCTCCATCTTTCTCTGATTTTTCAAATTTTGTCACATCGTCCTGGACAATATTTTTATCATCCTGGATGATATTTTTATCATCCTGGATGATTGGACTATCTCTGTTCAAAATCCATTTGTTGGACGTTTCTGACTATGCTAAAATTCATCATCCTGGACGATCTGATCAAACTCTGTTACAATCATCTTGACTGATAAAATTTTCGTCCTGGTCGATGCCCTTATGAAAATCGTCCTGGCTGATACACCTGATCATCCTGGATGATCCATGTGTCAATACATTTAAAATCTTTAAAATCGCTTGACAATCATCCTGGCCGATCCACTATTTATCCTGGATGATACACGTGGTGTATGATTTAAAACGCTTTAAATTTAGCCCGTATGATTCATTATTGAGCATCGTCCGAGACGATACACCTAATCGGCTTGGACAATCTACTTTTTTAACGGTCGTCTGGCCTGACTCCTCGGGATGATCGTCTATGTCTATTCGTCCCGGCTGATGTCTGATCGGCCCAAACAATTGGATCGCCTTTCTGACCAATCGGCCTATATGCAATTATTGAACCAGAATGTCCTAGATGATTCTACGATCGTTTTGGATGATTTGGCCGTTTCTTTAAATTCAGAGCATTCCAGCCATATTTCTCACTTCAATCTTCTTCTCATCTCTTGTCAACTTCCTGATTTATTTATATTGCTGGAGGAAAGTGTATTCGTCAGACCTCTGAATGCTCCTCGAGGGCCACACTAGACCCTCAATTCAGGGAGGCATAAGATTAGGCTGCCTACCATCGATACAAAGAATACAGGATCACTCTCTCCAGAATAATTAATACTGCACCTCTCATATCCGGTATTAGACCTCTTTACTCACACTTATCTGTGATTTATTCTTACTCTCATTGTCCCCTTTTCTTCTGAACACCTTTTCAAATTTTTTGCAAACCTTTGCATAAACTCCTCCTACTCTGCTCTTACCTCCTATGTGAATTTACGCCCTGTCGAGATCACATATAAGGACTGTGCTGAACTGTTGTAGCTATCCACTATTGGGGATAAGTTGCATATCACCATCTCTGATCCTGACTATAATTGGTCTTCTACAAATAACTTTCTTCGCCACATCAATACCCCGTTTCATGTTGGAGAGACTAGCTCTTTACTCAAAGATGCTAGGACAATCCAACATGTTCTTCGTGTTGCGGATCTATGGTTTATGATTTTGATGATAGAAAACATTCCTTATTTCTCTACGATTGCCTTATGTGCTAATGTTTCAGGTCCATACGATTAGACTGCAATCTGGAACTAGCTCAAGATTGGATAGACTAGGTCTGTGTCAGTTTGCAATCTTTTTCCTTTCTTGAGTCTGTTGTATTTGGTGTGGCATATAATGATTTATAACTTGGAAGATTTTTTGTTGTGCCCTAAAAGATTTCTATTTTTGGTAACAGCGTCCGGGATGATATTTATATCATCCTGGACGATCTGACTAAAGTAAAAACCCTAATTAGGGTATCCTCATTAAAGCAGCCATCTTTTTGCAAAACACATCGTCCTGGACAATTTTGTATCGGCCAGGACGATCGGCTCAATTCAGCAGGAATCTGCCGCCATATCTACTTAGGAAATACTTATTTTTGGACATCGTCCCGGTATATCATCCTGGACTATAAAATATCATCTCGGACGATCCAGAGCAATTTTTCCAAAATTTCTCAGGCAATTTTGGAAAGCAATTAATGGGGATTTCATCTAGGCCGATCGCAAGATCGTCCAGGACGATTAGACATCGTCCAGCTTCATTTCAGGGCGATATTCATGACGATTTTCCTCATATTTGAACTAATCGGCCAGGACGATAATGGCAGCAACTTGCATTAATGAGCTCGTTTTGAGAGCTTCTTTTTAAGCTATAACATGACACTTTGTAAGTATCTTTGGCAGCCATTGTAGCTTCGTTCTTATGGGGGAAACTTGAAGAGAGAGCTTGAAAGGGAGAGAGGAAAGGGTGGAGTTTGAGAGGGAGAAGATCCTGTGAGGGGGAGGAACTCAAGGGAGTGTGGAGGGGATTCCACACGGTTGCTCTGGCGAACTCGCACCTTAGTACCATCGGATTCAAGGCTTGTCTCGAGGTAAGTTCACCAAAGAAGAAGATCTCTTTGGTGTCAAAGTACCCAGCAACTCCGCCGCACCGGGGAAGGTGGAAGTGATTTTGTGAGGGCTTCTCCGCCTAGTTGTGGGGGCTAAAGGAGAGACACTTAGTTTACTGCAATACTTGGAGGGTGCCTCCAAGGAGTGGACGTAGGTCAAGGTTTGACCGAACCACTATAAATCCGGTGTGTTCTTTTCTTATTATCGCTTCCGCATTTATTTAATTTCCGCACTTTATTTGTGGTGATTTGGTTTGTGATTTTATTTCTTTGTGTAAAGAATTTCATTACCAATTCACCTCTCTTTTAATTAGCATTGGGCCAAGTCTATAAGGTTTAACATCCCTAACGAACTTTCAAATGGTATCAGAGCAAGTTTTCATAAAATAAGTTTTTAAAAGCTTTTGAATTTCGATCCATGGCTAATAGTACTATTGCGGAAGGTTATTCAATCACCAGACCTCTATTGAAAATATTTCATTTGATTTTTAGAAAACTCACATGTATATTTTCTTGCAATTGATTGATTTTCGCATGTGGCATATGATTTTAACTGGTTATTCATCTCCGTCACGAATTGTTAATGGAATTAAAATTGATATTCATTTTAGTCAATGGAACAGGGAAGAATAACTCAATGCTCAATTGAATGCAAATCTTTAAATTGCTTTTTCTATGCTGTAAATTATGACGATTTCATGTTAGTATCCACGTGCACTACCGGTAAGGAAGTTTGGGATAAATTGCACACCATATATGAAGGTACTAGTGAAATCAAGCAATCCAAATTGAATTTGTTAATGCATGATTTTGAATTATTTTTCATGAAACCTTTTGAAACAATCTTAGACATGTTACCATATTCATTCAAATTGTAAACTCATTACATGCTTTAGGAAAAGATTTTTCAAATTTTGAAAAGGTTAAGAAAATTCTTCGATGTCTACTGGATAAATTTGATCCTAAAGTTATTGCTATTTATGAATATAAAGATTTGAATGTATATTCTATTGATAATTTGATTGGCCACTCATTGCCTCGAGCAAGGTTTGGGTCAAAGACTTTTGGATGCAGGTGAAACGATCATTCTAAAAGTTGAAGATATGGAAAGAGGAAGCTTAGTTGGTGACGATAGCAATGACCTGACAAGCAAATCACAAGACCCACCAAAGCATAAGCAAAAATGGAAAAAAGGTAAAAATGGTAAGGATGTTAATATTTCCTCTGACGTTATTTATTTTCGATGCAGGAAACTTGGACATATGAAAAATGAGTGCCCTAATTTAAGAATTCTTCCTGCAAAAGAAAAGGGTAAGGCGAAACTAAATTTAAACTGGGGAAATAATGAAAGGCAAAAAATCACATGGGCAGATCTGGTCTCTGAAGCATCAGACTAGGAAAGAGATAATGGTTAAATGCCTTATTTGTATTTTTTTTTTGTTTTTTTTTTATTTTTTGTGTTTTTATTTTCGTTAAATTTTTTCTCTCATCAACACACACATTCACTTTTCTAAAAATGAAAAATATACTTCCTGATTTTTCTTGAAATCTTTGGTAAGTTGTGTTTGACTTCTTTAAAAATAGTCAAAAGAAGGAAAATCATTTATTTTTAACTCTCAATCTCTAGTTTCTAAAAGAGGTTATCCTATTTTTGATTTAAAATCTTTTTCATCTTTAAACTAGTTTTTGAAACAAAATTTTTTATCTCCCTACGTTTTATTTATCGCATAGAAATCTTTTGCAAGTTTTTGAATCTAACTCATAATTTTCTTAATCAAGTAATTCGTTTTGTCACTAAGATGGGTTTTCCTTTATTTTTAAGAATTAAGAAAGGAAGCGTATTAAAAAAATTGGCCAATGATGCAAAAAATAAAAGATGCGCAAAGACGCCAAATTGAAAATATATAATACACAAAGTGTATCAAAAGATGCGCAGTGCGCCAACCAATAGTCAAGAGGCATAAAATGAGCCCACAAAGTTAATGCTTACCATTCTTGTACTTCTTAAAAAGCTTAAGAAAACCCTTAATACTTTCGATACTTGAGTTTGAAAATATTGATTCTTGATTAAAAAAATTTGTGCATTAATCTTCTATTAGATATATTTTATGGAAGGAGTTTTTGAAAAATTATTGTTTCTTTCTCTAATTTATTCCTTGATTTAGATCTTGAATAAAAAAGTTTTTTTGCCTTTTTAAAGAACTTGAGTTTAGATTATCAATCTCTGGGTGTCAACCTCTTTTGGGCTATGCGTTGTCAAATCCGATTCTACTATAATTTTGATTAAAACCAAGAAGTAACTTTCTCATTTTAAGAATATTTGTTTTTCACTAGATCAGAGATCGTTTTCTTTTTTCTTCTATTCATTTTGTTTTTGTTTGTGCCTCCTCTCTTTTTGATAATGTCAAAGGGGTAGAACGTACTATTGCATTTGTATCTTTTTTTCTTTCTTTTAAAAAATTTTAAAACTTCAAATTTTTTTTTTCATCTCCCATATTTTTTTAAAGTGTTATTCTAGTAAGGGGGACATTAGGAGAAATTGTTTTCTTTTGAAAATTCAAATTGAAATATTTTTCCATCATCAAAAAGGGGGAGATTGTTGCGGATCTATGGTTTATGATTTTGATGATAGCAAACATTCCTTATTTCTCTACGATTGCCTTATGTACTAATGTTTCAGGTCCACACGATCAGACTGCAATCTGGAACCAACTCAAGATTAGATAGACTAGGTCTGTGTCAGTTTGTAATCTTTTTCATTTCTTGAGTCTGTTGTATTTGGTGTGGCTTTTGATGATTTATAACTTGGAAGATTTTCTGTTGTGCCCTAAAAGATTTCTATTTTTGGTAACATCGTCCGGAATGATATTTATATCGTCCTCAACGATCTGACTAAAGTAGAAACCCTAATTAGGGCATCCTCATTAAAGCAGCCGTCTTTTTGCAAAACACATCGTCCTGGATGATTTTGTATCGGCCAGGACGATGGGCTCAATTCATCAAGAATCTGTCGCCATATCTACTTAGAAAATACTTATTTTTGGACATCGTCCCGGTATATTATCCTAGACTATAAAATATCGTCATGGACAATCCAAAGCAATTTTTCCAAAATTTCTCAGGCAGTTTTGGAAAGCAATTAATGGGGATTTCGTTCAGGCCGATCGAAAGATCGTCCGGGACGATTAGACATCGTCCAGCTTCATTTCAGGGCGATATTCAGGATAATTTTCCTCATATTTGAACTAATCGGCCAGGACGATATGCTTATCATCCTGGATGATAATGGCGGTAACTTGCATTAATGAAAGCTTCTTTTTAAGCTATGACATGACACTTTGTAAGTGTCTTTGGAAGCCATTGTAGCTTCATTCTTGTGGGGGAAACTTGAAGAGAGAGCTTGAAAGGGAGAGAGGAAAGGGTGGAGTTTGAGAGGGAGAAGATCCTGTGAGGGGGAGGAACTCAAGGGAGTGTGGAGGGGATTCCACACGGTTGCTCTGGCGAACTCGCACCTTAGTACCATCGGATTCAAGGCTTGTCTCGAGGTAAGTTCACCAAAGAAGAAGATCTCTTTGGTGTCAAAGGACCCGATGACTTCGCCGCACCGGGGAAGGTGGAAGTGATTTTTTGAGGGGTTCTCCGCCTAGCTGTGGGGGCTAAAGGAGAGAATTTTAGTTTAGTGCAATACTTAGAGGGTGCCTCCAAGGAGTGGACGTAAATCAAGGTTTGACCGAACCACTATAAATCCGATGTGTTCTTTTCTTATTATCGCTTATGCATTTATTTAATTTTCGCACTTTGTTTGTGGTGATTTGGTTTGTGATTTTATTTCTTTGTGTAAAGAATTTCATTACCAATTCACCTCTCTTCTTGTTAGCATTGGGCCAGTTCTATAGGGCTTAACATCCCTAACGAACTTTCACTTCGCACTTCCATTATTCCAAAAGCCGGGGATCGAATCCACATCACTCCACTTCTTTCACTTTCTACCTTTTGGCCCATAGAGAGTGTAATGCTACTGACCTTATCTTTCGATATATTGATTATTTGACAACAATCCGTGATCTAGGTCATAAGAGGAAACCCAACCTTGCTTTAGGACACATCATTTCATATGTTCTTGAAACCAAATACAATCTTCAATATCCTGCTCCACCCAACCATCTACCTCCCTGCTATTCAAACAGTTCCTTCAATGTCCTTATTATTACTCATCTCCACTCAGGAGATGGGGAAACTCAATGGGGTCGAGAAGGAGGAGGCTCCCGCTCTCGTTCCTGAACCCATTCCTCTCCGCTAGCACTCACAGCTGGATCAGTTGGTGGAGAGATTTGATCAGTTGGAGGCCCAGTTTGACACTTTCGTAGCTCACCATCACCAGCAGTACGATGAGGACATGGTTCGTTTTGATGCCTATGCTGCACACCAGTAGCAGCGACACGACCAGGACATGGCCTGGTTTGGCTCACAATTTACTGACATGTCCAGTTACTTCCAACAACCACCACCACCACCTCCGTCTGATGATCAGGGTCCCTCATTTTTCTAGTTTTAGCATCTGTTTTCTGTAGTTTGTTTTTTTTTGCATTATGTTTTTCTTTTAGTTCTAGTTGCTTTAGTTTATTTTTAGTTTCCTCCTCCTTTTTGAGATGTCAAAAGGGGGAGAAGTATGGTTGTACCTGTTCTTTTCTGAAAATTTAAAAGATTTTCTATGTTTTATATTGCTGTTTTGGAATTAATCGTCGGAGTGTTTTGCCATCATCAAAAAGGGGGAGATTGTTGCAAATCTATTTTTCATAGATTATATTTTGATGATCATCAAACACTCTTGTTTCTCTACGACTGCCTTTTCTACTGACATTTTAGGGCCACAAGATCAGACGAAAATCGGAATCAGTTCATTATTGGATAGACTAGGTCTGATTCAGTCTGTAATTTTCTTTTTCCCTTTCTTGAGTCAATTGTAAACATTGAAATGTTCTGATGCTAAATATCCCTACACACATACACTTGAGTTATTTTTTCTGTTAGACTTTTAATTTCTATTTTTACTCACATCGTCCCGGACGATATTATTATCGTCTTGGACGATAGGGTTCAAAATAGAAACCCTAATCAGTCATCTTAGTTAAGGAAGCCGTCATTAGCAAATCGTCCTGAACGATACATGTATCGGCCAGGACGATAGGCTTAAAACAGAAAGAATCAACCGTTATGATCTATTTAGACATTCTTTATTTTTGGTAATCGATCAGGGCGATCTTGTATCATCCTGGACAATTTGATACAATTATGCCTAAATTAATTTGGTAATTAAGAAAAGCAATTAAGAAGAATTGATACGATCACATCGTCCTGGACGATCGTAAGATCAGCCGGGACAATCAGTTCAAAAACCTTAGTTGCTCCTGAATGATAAATATCAAACAACTCAAATTTCAGGCGATGGTCTGGCCGATCAAGATTAGCCAGCTCAAATTCCGGGCGATGTTCTAGACGATTTTCCTTTGATTTGAACTAATCGTCTAGGATGATCGTGAGATCGTCCCGGACGATCAAGCTATTTTGGAATCATCCAAAACTCTTTTCATAAAGCTTTTGCCTTGCCGATAGTCTGTGATTTGAACTAATCATATAGGACCATTTATAATCATCATGGATGATTTATAATCATCCTGTACGATAGGAACACTTTTCTTCAATTCGTCCCAGATCGTCCCGGCTGATTAGGCTCAAATTGTACTGATCGTACCGGATGATATTACTATCGTCCTAGATGATAATGTTGGTAACTTGTAATTAATGAGCTATTTTGAAGCTCTTATATTTAAGGGCTATTATTCAACTTTTTGAACAATCTTTTGCTGCTATCTTGACCTGAGAAAGCCTAGAGGAGAGAGAGAGGGAGAGAGAGAGAGGATCTTGTGAGGGGGAGCTTGTGAGGGAGATTCACAAGGGTTGCTCCAAGCATCGTTCCACTTCTTCTTCCACTAGAGTCTCTTATCCTTGGAAGGGTTCTGAGAGGTAAGCTTTAGCGATTGATCGAGGTTCTTTGCCTGCTTCAGGTGGAAGCAAAAGGAGTTGGGTTCTCTATCTTGCCGGGGGTGGCAAAAAGGAGGTTTTTGTAAGGGCTTCTCCGCCTTGATGTGGGAGCAAAAGGAGAGTCACTTTGGTAGTGCAATACTCGGAGGGCGCCTCTGGGGAGTGGATGTAGGTCGAGTTGACTGAACCACTATGAACCCTTGTGTTCTTTTTCTTGCTTCCACACTTAGTTTTTCTGCACTTATTTTTTCTGTGGTGATTTTGGTTTGAGCTTTGTTGGTTTTTGGTTTAAAGAATTTTTTAAAATACCAATTCACCTCCCTCTTGGTTAGCCTTGGGCTAGTTCATAAGGGCCTAACATCCCTAAAAAACTTTCAAGCTTTGCATATGCAGAATAATGCTACAATCACTTTCTGTGATAGTGATATGCTCCTCGGAACTGCAGATCATAATCGATCATTATATGTTACAGCAGAGAGTAACAATATTGAAATAAATAGAATTTTGATTGATCCAGATTCCTCTGTTAATCTAATGAGCCTCAAAACACTCAAAGGATTGGCCCCGAATGTTTAGTATTTGAATAGAAGCATAGTGTTTTTGCAAGGATTCAATGAACAAGGGTAAAGAACCCTAGGATCTTTGGTCTTGCCTCTGAACTTTGGAGAACTTAATATAGAGGCGACATTCTACATCATTGATTCCAACACATCATACAAGGCACTTCTCGAAAGACCATGGCTTCTTGAGTATGGTATAGTTCCTTCAGCACTTCATCAACATATGAAATACATTCGAGATAATGAAGAATATCATATTGATGGTGATGAACAACCATTCTTGGTGCATGAAGTCAAAATCTATCATGACGCCAAGTACTTTAAAGCTCAAAAGTTAAAAGGCATTGAGCATCTAGAAATTTAGTCTCTTACACTGGATAAGAAAAAGCTAAAAGATAAAAATAAGAATCAATCGAAACAAATTTGCTCAGTGCCTCATCTCGGTAGTGATTCTGAAGAGGATGATATCTCTACAACTTTCAAACCCTTGATCATAGGGAAAAGAAAGAATGAACTATCAGCTGTCCCTTTTGATTACGAATCTAATAACACAAATAAGGTACGGTGTTCAAGTAAACTGACCATTAAAGGAGAAGAATAATTTGTGTATCAGCCCAAGGGTACTACAGAATCTCAAGAGGAAGGGGACCCAGGACCCAGTTCCATATCTAAGAAATTGCAAAAAGTATCAATTTCAATGATAAGGGTGTCTGAAGAACAAATATCTACAGATATCATCAATATAGTGCCTATGCCGGCGGCACATTCCAAAATATTGACTAACTCGCCAAGTACAAACATAGAAATGTTAAAAACTTTTTATGTCCCTCCCAAAAGAGGTATCAATGAATGTGGATCCATTTTCTATGAATCAAGAGTAATATCGCATCACATTACTCATGAAACAGAAAATGAATGGGACTATGAAGATATGTGGATAATCATTCCTCAATATCCTTCACCCATTATGAGAAAGCTGATAGAAAGAAGAATCTTCTTTGTGAAAACAAAGAAACGAGCTCGTCATTTCAGAGAACTCTGGCATAATGAGCATGCTTAAAGACCTGTTGGTCATGGCTTGTCAACAACATGGGGTCTTGGATATGCTCGACATTCACATCTTACACGAGCAGCATCCTATCATTATCTTGAGTACCCTCAACATCCTCATCTTACATATATAACCTCCTACAATGTTACAGACAAGGAGGAGAGACTGTCGGAGTCTGAAAATCAAATTGAAGATCTAATAGTAGATCTAAAAGAAACTCCAAAAGAATTCGAAGAAGGTTGCCAAACTACTGTGGATGAGTTCAAAGAAATAAACTTGGGTACTGAAGAAGATCCAAAACCTACATTCATTAGCTATGATCTCTCACAAGACAAGGCAGAGGAGCTAAGAATATTACTTCTCAAATACAACGACTATTTCGCATGAAATTACATTGAAATGCCTGGTTTATCACCATAAGTGACAGTGCATAAACTCTCATCGATACAAAAATACCGCCTATTAAGATAGCACCCAAGCAAATGCTACTTGAAATTGAAGAACAATTCATTGCTGAAACCAAGAAGCTTATTAAAGCTAGTTTTATTTGAGAAGAGAAGTATGCTAACTGGATTGCTAATATTGTTCCAGTAAAGAAAAAGAATGGTCAAATCCATGTCTGTATAGACTACCGGGATTTGAACAAAGCATGCCCAAAAGATGATTTTTCACTGCCCAATGCAAAACTTATGGTTGATAACACATCAAATCATGACATGTTCTTATTCATGGATGGATCATCGGGTTATAATCAAATCAAAATGGAGCCGGAGGATGAAAAACATACCTCATTCCGAACCCCCATTGGCATATATTGCTACAAAGTGATGCCATTCGGCTTGAAGAATGCTGGAGCTACTTACCAAAGAGTGATGACTCAAATCTTTAATGATCTCATCCATAAGCATGTAGAATGTTATGTGGATGATTTAGTTGTAAAAAACAAAGATCAACATGAACATGTAAATGATCTCAAAATTATATTTGAAAGGATTCACAAATTTAATTTAAAAATGAATACGTTTAAATGTGCTTTTGATGTATTATCCGATAAATTTCTCGGATTTATTGTATGCCATAGAGGGATCAAAATTGATTATGATAAAATTCAAGCAATAATAAAAATGCCACCTCTGAAAACTCTAAGACAACTTCATTCATTATAAGAAAGATTGGCATATATCCGAAGATTTATATCTAATCTCTCAGGTAGATGCCAACTCTTTTCAAGATTTATGAAGAAAGATACTCCATTCGTGTGGGACGATGCTTGTCAAGAGGCAATTAATAGTATAAAGCAATATCTATTAAATCCTTCAATTCTTACTGCCCCAATCCTAGGAAAACCCATAATCCTATATACAACTGCTCTTGAAGAATCACTCGGAGCATTGCTAGCACAAACAAATGGTAAAGAAAATGCCCTTTATTATATCAGTCGATGATTAATAGAGGCGGAATCTAAATATTCACCAATTGAAAAGTAATGTATAGCATTGATCTTTGCTACTAAAAAACTGTGGCATTATATGTTATCCCATAAAATCACTTTAATATCTAAAGTGGATCCATTAAAATTTCTAATGACTAGACCCACTTTTGCTGGTCATTTAGCTAAATGGGCTATCTTGCTAATGCAATTTGACATAACATATATGCCATAAAAAGCAGTGAAAGGACAGGCTCTAGCTGATTTTCTAGCAGCCCATCCTCTACCTGTAGATTCTCCACTCAACGATGAATTGCCAGATAAGCAAACACTTGAAGTGGAAGAAGAAGAAAACCTATAAGAATGAGAGCTCTATTTTGATGGAGCTTCATCAATAAAACCATCTAAGCCACCTAAATTTCCAACAGTACAAGTAGTCATCGGCCTTATATTCATTACACCGCAAAAAGGAATACTCCGATATTCAGCTTAACAGAGCCTCGCACTAATAATGAGGCTGAATATGAAGCCTTAATAGTGGGCCTTGAGTTGGCAATTAATATGAAAATTAAGAAACTCCATATATTTGGAGATTCTCAACTCATAATAAAAAAAAAATAATGGGTGCTTTTAAAATCAATAAGCCTAAATTAATCTCTTATCATGAGTATGCACTGAAACTCCTACAACAAATTCCTGAGGTAACTCTCACAAGGATTATGCGTAGTGAAAATGGCAAAGCGGATGCGCTGGCAAAGTTAGCTAAAAAACTAGTAAATCCACAGGGGGATCCAGTTCTCATAACTATTCAAAGCAGGCATGCATTAACTCCAGCTATCATAGAAGATAATGAAGGAAAATAAATGCAATAGAGCCTGTCTATAACTGATGAAAATGATTGGAGAGATCAATTCATCAGATATTTCAAGGAAGGGAGATTGCCAGAAAATAAATCTATGGCTTCTCAAATATCACGAAGAGCATTAAGATATGCTTTCGTGAATGATACATTATATCGTAGATCATTTGATCAAATGTGGCTATGATGTTTGGGTCCCGATGAATCCCAAAAAGTTATAAGTGAAGTACATGAAGGATTGTGTGGTGCACACCAATCCAGACCAAAAATGAAAATCAAAATCAAATGTATGGGATACTATTGGCCAACTATGGTTCAAGATTGTATCGACCATACTAAGAAATGCCATCAATGTCAAGTGTATGAAGGAGGTGCTTATCAACTCATAGAACTGAATGGTCAAAGACCTTTGCCACCAATTAATAGTCAATATCTAAAGAAATACCATACATAAAAGAATGTTATGTATGAAAATCTGCATAATAAGCAAAAGTCTTCCAAATTCACTCCTGAAAGACAGGAGACAATTTTTATATCTCCCCTATAAGGAGCAAAATAACATTCACTCCCCTCCTAAAAGACAGGAGATAATTTTTATATTATCCAGCAAAGCAAGAGATAAGTTCAATCCCCTCCTGAAAGACAGGAGGCAATTTTTATATTCTCTTACAATATAGGAGATAAGTTCACTCCCCTCCTGAAAGATATGAGACAATTTTTATATTCTCCTGCAATAGAGGAGATAAGTTCAATCCCCTCCTAAAAGACATGAGGCAATTTTTATATTATCTCTTGCAATGTATAATATAAATTCAATCCCCTCCTAAAAGATAGGAGGTAATTTTTATATTATCTCTTGTAATGCATAAGATAAATTCAATCTCCTCATGAAAAGTCAGGAGACAATTTTTATCCCCTTTAGTAAATAAAATGAGAGGAGTATGAAATCTCATATGCTCATAAACCTAAGGGTTGAGCTAAAACCTATTGGTTCAATAAGCCTAAGGGCTGAACCTTTAAAATCTTATGCTCATAAACCTAAGGGTTGAGCTAAAACCCATTGGTTCAATAAGCCTAAGGACCGAACCTTTGAAATCTTATATACTCATAAGCCTAAGGGTCGAGCTAAATCCATAAAGTTCAACAAGCCTAAGAGCCAAACTTTTCAAATCTCATATGCTTATAAACCTAATGGTCGAGCTAAAACCCATTGGTTCAATAAGCCCAAGGGTCAAACCTTTGAAATCTCCTACGCTCATAAACCTAAGGGTCAAGCTAGAACCTATAAAGTTCAATAAGCCTAAAAGCCGAACCTGTGAAATTTAGTATGCTCATAAGCATAAGGGTTGAGCTAAAACCCACGAAATTCAACAAAGCCTAAGGGCTGAACTTCAAAATTTTATATGCTCGTAAACCTAAGGGTTGAGCAAAATTCATGAAGTTCAACAAGCCTAAAGGCCAAACTTCAAAAATTTTTTAAGCTCATAAACCTAAGGGTTGAGCTAAAACCCGTTGGTTCAATAAGCCTAAGAGTTGAACCTTCAAAATCTTCTATGCTCATAAACCTAAGGGTCGAGCTAAACCCACGAGGTTCAATAAGCTTAAAGGCTGAACCTCTGAAATCGTTTAAACTCATAAACTTAAGGGTAGAGCTAAAACGCATAAAGTTCAATAAACCTAAGGGCCAAACTTTGAAATCTTATATGCTTAATAAACCTAAAGATGAAGCTATGTACATAAATCCATCTGAAAGGTTGAAATCACACAATCAAAGTTTGCAACAAATTCATTGTGTAAAAGTCACACAACAAATTTGTTGGGAGGCAATTTGTTGACTGTATAAAAATATAGAACAGAAAAAATTCTTTTCAGAACAACCGACATACCTCTACGCCAGCCCCATCTCGCCAAAATGACGTATCTCTTCGCAGAATAACCGGTTACTTCACGATAAAAGGAAGAAGTAGAGAACAAAAAAAAAAAAAGAACTTTTGCTCATTCGCTCCAACTCCGGCCCTCTCGTAGTCGTTCGAATTCGTTGCTTCAGAGGAGAAGTCTACGGTTCGCCCTTCATCTTCTCTTTTTGTCGTTACTGTTTTGCTCCATTGCTTCACGTGTAGAGAGCGCACGCGCCACTTCTTCCACTCCCTGTGACGGCTCCTTCCATCCCATCCGATTTTGTTCCTCCGAGAGATTGCACACACGGCTTCTGCGGCTCTTTCTCAGAGAAAGAACGAGCTGCTCTTCGGCTCCTTCATTGCAGTTCGACTTTGCTCCTCTGACCGACCCCAACAGGTCAAACCCAGACGCCTGATCGACTTCTCTCCTTTTGCTCCAATGGCTACCCGACTCCCCCTCTTCGTGCGTGGCCGACCCTAGCATGATCGGGCTTCATCCCTCACCCGATCCTTCCTCCCTCACCCGATCCTTCTCTCCCTCCCTTATATTATATATAATATATAATAATATAATTATTATATATTATATTATAATATATTGTAATATATAAATATAATTAAAATAACATAATATTACATCTAGAAAAAAATATATTTATATAAAATATAAAAAGAAAAAGAGGATTGAATTTTTAAGCAAATGTCCAAGACCCCGGCCGTCGTACCTTTGGTCCGACCGGGATGGTTTCAAAATTTGAAGACTTGTGCCGTTGATTTTAATCCAGGCAGATGGTTTTAAAAATTGAAGACCTCACACAGTCAATCTTTGATCATAGTGAGATGGTTTGAAATCAAAGATCCTATGCCCTCGACCTTAGGTCCGGGTAGGAAGAGTTACGGCAGAGCCATCTCGATTTCTCCCTCGGTGGGGAGGTGACGCCGGGAGGTTGCCGAAATTTCAAGTAAAGTTGTATAAACTTTTTTGAAACAATTTTTGGAATAATTAAAGTTGAATTTTTGATCAATTAATTAAAAAAAAATTATTAATCAAAATTAAATGAAATTAATTGATTGATTATTTTAAAGAGAAATTCGAGAGCATTTGAAATCAACAGGTTTTAAAATACAAGAGCTTTAAATTTTGGGAGTTTTTGTAAATCTGAATATTTTAAAAAAAATCTAAAACATATTTAAAGCAATTTAAAATTTTAGTTAAAATTCGAAAGCATTTTTAACTAAATCAATTGGAGCAATTTTAAAATAAAAATATAATAAATAAAAGGAAGTGGGAAGGGAAGTTTCCACTAAATGATATATACAACATTGACTCAAACTCTCCAAAAGTCTCAAACAAAAGCTTTCACAAACTGTACAAATTCTTCAAACAACTAAAAAATCTTCAAACTCCTTTATATGCTCTTCAAGGCATTACTGTACAAGCTCCTACAACTACTTGTGGACCCTATCCTCTGCACGTTCTCCAAAGCCCCTCTTGTACGAGTTCTTGCAACTATCTTTGGGCTCTATCCTCCGTAACTATGAGCCCTGACTGCTACAACCACTAGCTACGAACCTACAAACAAATAAATGAGCAATCAGTGTATTATAAATAAATTGAATGAATCTAACTACAGTAAGTAAAATAAAGTACTGAAAAGTAGGAAATGTTAAGTATGAAAAAGCTAGTAGTGTAAAAGTGTTAGAAAACAGGTAGAGAAGTGAACTACTATAGTAAGAAAAAGACTACAAGCACAGAACAACTAAAACACTAACTCATTGTCAAAACACCTAAATGTGAAAACCACGAACTAAAACCAACTTACTACCCTTTCAAATTCTCTAAATAACAAATCCTAAATAGCTAACATCCTCTTAACAAACACAATCAAATTCAAATCAATGGGCAGCCTCATTCATAGGAACTTGTTTGTAAGACCCACTATTCAGCAACTTTCGTAGGAAAGTCGTAAGCCCGACCTTAGTGGAAAGTTTTAGGTAAAAAAATTGACCCAACCCCTAAACCCAATTAAACCCCCCGGCCACTTCTAATAGAAGCCATAAGTCCGACTTCTCAGGAAAATGTTTAGGTGATAATACAATCCTAAACCCCTCATATGGGCATCCTAGCCTATAGGGCTAAGTTGTAAAACCCATCACTCGGGCCACTTAGCTTAAAGTGCTAGGTCGTAAGATCCATCATTAAGCAACTTCTAAGGAAGCTCTAAGACCTAATCCAAATCAAATTCAAGTCAAATTTAAACTTTTGGGCATCCTAGCCTATAGGGTTAGGTTGTAAGACCCACCAACGGGCTACTTCTAAGTGAAGTTGTAAGTCCTATGTGTTAGGGATACTTTTAAAACAAAGTATAAAAACCCTTACAATCCTATAAATTCCCGAGCAACTTCTAAGTGAAGCCATAAGCCCCAAACTAAACAAATTAATGGGAAACTTCTGAGGAAGCAATAAGACCTACCCAACTAAAATATTTGGGCTACCTTCAATGAAGGCCGTAAATCCCACTAATTTGGGCTACTTTCTATAAAAGTCATAAGTCCCAAACTAAAATTCAAACCTTTGGGCATCTTAATCTAAAGGATTAAGTTGTAAGACCAGCTTTTCAGGTTACTTCCTAAGGGAAGCCATAAGTCCTACCCAAATAATTAAAACCTCTAGGTATATTGTAAGACCCATTCTTGGGAAACTCATAAATAGAGCAGTAAGCCCCATTCTAAATCAAATTCTTGAGTAACTCCTAATTGGAGCCGTAAGCCCCAAACTAAATAAATTAATGGGCAACTCTTAATTTGAGTCGTAAGCCTTAAACTAAATAGATTAACTGGTTACTTCTAAGAAAGCCATAAGTCCCAACCCAAATTAAATCAAACTAAAATTAAAACTCATATCTAACCACTTTAGTCTACTTAGGATCTCTGAGAGGAGATAGCCCATGATTGCTAATCATATTCCTTGGACACTACGGTCAATGATTGTTAGTGTTGATAGACTAGAACTATGGTTTACCCGGGATGATGGAACAATGGGATCTTGATCGGGTTTACCTCCATCTTCCCACCATTGAGATTAAATTACCTAAAATATATTCATCCTTAATCAAGAGTTCTCTCTTATGTGTTAAGAGGGGTAATTAACTATGAGCGCTTGCTCTCATAGTTTGTAAGAATCCCATATCTATAAACCCTGATACTACCCTCAAGGGAAATCTGGTTAGTTTCAATCTGACTTAAGGGAAATGGAATCTTAAAGCTATGAGGCAGGATTCATGCATTCATGCCATTTTATTTGAGCCAACACAATTGAAAAAGATATAAATTCTAGAACAGGAATTTCTATTCTAGAATTTCAGACAATAAATTCAAATATGGAGGATGAAACAATATTGGAATATGTTTCAAAATAGAATTCTATTGGTGGAGTTGGAAAAATTGATATAAAAAGTGATGTGATTACTCCTTCAATTGAAGCAAAGAACAATTCAAGTAGCAAAAGAAAGACAAAGCTAGCCAAAGAGATCAAATTTCTCAGGCCGATTGGTGGGATTCCGAGAAGAAGAAAAGGAGAAGGTGGTGGTAAATTTGCTGCTGGGGGGCTTCCCCCATTTGTTTCTTAAATGTCTTCTTTTTTATTCTGGAACTATAGAGGAGTCTGAAAAAAAAGGCTTCTCTATACCTTAGAGAGTTGGTTAGAGATAATGAGGTTTTTTTCATTAGGATTGTTGAATCCATGTTGTTTTCTTTAAATAGGGAGGATGTTGATAAAATTATTGGGGAGGAATGGGATTTTTTTCATCACCCGGCTAGTGGCACTTCGGGTGGTATTCTTGTTTTATGGAGAAGTCTCATGGGTAGATTTGAGGTGTTATTTGATTCTTCTCAAGTTGTGTTTGGGAAATTCCACTCTTCTAATGATGGAAGTTGGAATGTAGCTACAGTTTACGGGAGTGAGGAAGTTGGGGCTAGAAGAAGTTTGTGGAATAACCTTGAAAGTTATTTAGATAATAATGTTCCTTCTTTAATAGGTGGGGACTTCAATTGTATTTTGTCTAAACAAGACAAAAGAGGGGGAAAGAGGTTCTCCTTTTCCCAAGGACCACAAGAGATGAAATCCTTTTTATCTAACAATGATTTGCATGAAGTAGGTTTTATTGGACCAAGATTCACTTGGTGTAATAATAAAGATGACAGCTCAAGGATATGCGAAAGATTGGATCACTGTTTACTGAATTTAGCAGCTCTTCAATAAGTTCCTAATGCTTATGTAAGACACTTGGCTAGAGTGGCTTCAAATCACTCTCCAATTGTCTTTAATATACACAACACTAAGAGGCCAATTCACAAACACATCAAATTTGAGGATGTATGGAGAACGTATCCGGCTACTTGGAATGTTGTGCTTAAAGCTTGGAGGAGGAGGGATTTTGATAATTGTGTTGGAATTCTGAATAGAAAACTGAAAAGATCACTCAAAGCATTGTATTATTGGAATAAGAACAAGGTTGTGGAGCTTTCAACATTGAAGAATAACTTGAAGAAGGAAATAATGGAATTGCATATTTTAGAAAGTAGAGATGGCATTTATAAGGTGGAGCTGATGTTATTAAGAAGCAAAGAAAGGGAGCTGAATGTAACATTATCCCGGTTATCTATTTAGTGGAATCGAAGAGCTAAAAAAAGATGGTTACAAAAAGGTGACACCAATTCCAAGTTTTTTCATTATTATGCAACAGCCAAAAGAAATGGTAATCTAATCAATCAAATCAAGGATGAAGAAGAAGGCATTGTGAATGAACAAGAACATGTTGAAGAAACTTTTATTAAATTTTTCCAAAATAAATAGAGACAGAGCTCTTGCTCTTTGTCGGATTGGCCAGAGAATGGGTTTCAGGAAGTTTTTAATGATGCTGAATAGAAGCTAATGAATGCTAATTTTTCCCAAAGTGAGATGTATGAGGCGGTAATGAGCTTGGGAAACAATAAGTTTCCTGGTCTGGATGGCATAACCGAATCTTTTATTAAGTTCTATTGTAACATAATCAAGGAAGATGTATGGAAAGCTGTTGATGAATTTTTCACTCATGGAAAAATGCATTCTCAATGGAAAGACACATTAATTGTGTTAATCCCAAAGGTTAAGAATCTAATGAATTCGTCGCAATATAGACCTATAAGCTTATGTCAGATAATATACAAGGTAATTGCAAAAATGATTATGAATCGTATCAAATTTTGCTTGCCTAAATTAATTACAGAATATCAAGTTGCTTTTGTTCCCAGGAGATCTATGTCGGATCATTGTTTATTGGCTCAAGAGGTCTTCAACAAATTCAAAATTTTTAATGGTAAAAAAGGATTTATGGCGATCAAGGTGGAAATGGAACAAACTTACGATAGCATGTGCTGGCCAATTCTTGAAAACTCTTTGAAAAGGTTCGGTTTCCCTCCAAAATTTATTATGCTTATCATGGAATGTGTCCAGAAAGTCAGATATTCTATTTTGATTAATGGTAAAAGAACCAATTGGATAGAAGCTGGAAGTGGGTTTAGGCAAGGATGCCCATTGTCCCCTTATTTATATATTCTTTGTACACAAGTTCTTTCCAATGCCATTCATTAAAGGGGCAATGATTTAGGAATCAAAATTTCACCCAAATCTAAAAGTATAACTCATCTTCTTTATGCCGATGACATGTTGATATTTTTCTAATGCAACCATGAGATCAGCTTCTTGTTAAAAGATTATTTTAAATAACTTTTGTGAGTGGACCGATCAAAGAGTAAATAATATGAAATCACAAATTTTGTTTAGGTAATCAGTGAAGAGAAGGTTAAAAAAGAAAATCTCTAAGAGGTTGAGTTTCAAGATTGTAAAGTAGATGCATTATCTTGGAATCAAAATGGCTTTAAGAAGATTGGTAAATTCTGATTTCAGAATTTTATTAGACCAAGCATTGGAAAGGTTGAATGCTTGGGGTAGAAGACATTTATCATTATATGGTAGAGATTTACTTATCAAAAGCTAGTTTCTTTCACTCCATATCCTTTTGGCTACACATTCTTTGGTTCTTAAAATAATTTTATATGACTTGGATCGAATGTGTAGGGATTTCTTATGGCATAAAGATTAAGACAAGAAAGGTTTACATAATGTATCTTGGGAAGAACTTTATAAACCAAAATCACTTGGAGGACTTGGCCTTCATTCCTCGGTTACTAAAGTTGTACCTTTAAGGTCTAGGCTAACATGGAGATTCATTCAAAATCCTAATTCCTTGTGTAATCGTACTATCATTTCTAAATATGGTTGTGATGTATGGCATGGGAAGGTTAGAAGTGGTTATTCTACAACTTGGAAAATTTTGGTGGAGGGAGCCAAATTTTTAATGAATGCCATTAGATGGAGATTGGTTAATGGTATCAAAGTTAGTATCTTGGATGATACATGGATCTTTGATAAACCTCTTAACAAATGGCCAACGTTTGTTAATTGCAATGATCTTCAAAATGAAAAGGTTAGCAAATTTATCTCTGAAGAAGGTTGTTGGAATGAGACGCAATTGCAGAATTATTTCAATGAAGATTTGATTTCTATTATCAAAGCTATAAAGATCAAACCACAACTGAAGGAAGATGGAGTTGAGCTCATCAATATACTTTCAGGGAAATCAGTTACAACAATTTCCTTTGAAGCTTGGCTGGAAGAGCACAGATAGAGCAATAAGTCCGGTAATGAAATGGTGGATATGTTCAACAACATCAGGAAATTCAAATTGATACCTAAAGTTGAAATGTTTTGGTGGAGACTATGTATGAATGTTGTTTCCACTAATTCCTTTTTGACTTATAGGAATGTAATGCATTCGAATGTATGTCCTTGTGGTTGTAATGAAGTGGAAGATCAAGAACATGTTGCTGCTTTTTGCAATCGCTTAAACAAATTATCCATAAGATACATGATTGGGGATTTCAGATTCCTACCTTTGACTCCTATTTTAATTGTTTAAAGGAATTGAGGAGATTTTCCATGGTGAATTGAATATAGTTAAAATATACTGTACAACAGTTTATTTTTCATGGAAAAGGACTCAAATAAAACTTGGATTGAACAGGTCATCCGTTCAGTTCTTGGCAGCAAACACATTAAGCTCTTCTATGAAAACACAAACTAATCCAATTCTCGATAACTGGGATACTAATCTCTATATGAAGTTTGTAAATCGTTGGTGTCCCCCACCCCAAGATTGGATTAAGATCAATGTGGATGCTACTTTAAAGGATTCTTACAATGTGGGCATTGGAGATGTTATAATTGATTATAAAGGAAGATTTCTTGTTGCTTTTGGCAAAATGGTGAAGCATTGGGATATTTTTTCTCTTGAACTTCAAGCAGATTTTCTTATTAGAGAACACTTTCGAAGATGGATGCTTCAATATAAGGGAGTCATAATTGAAGGAGATAATAACAATGTGATCAAATGGATTCAAGATTCTTTGAAGATGAATAAATGGCATCAACCTCTACATTAGAATGAAGAGATTCTATTTCTTAATGACTTCAATAAGGTGATTTTTCATTTGATTACTAGAAATTATAATAAAGTAGCAGACTGTTGTGCTACTTTAGCTTTGAATTATAGTTTTTCTTTTGATTGCTTCTCTAATAATGACATTCCTTCTTCTCTTTTTAATTTATTGAAGAAGGAGTATGAATATTACCTTTAGTTATTTGTACCACTTATATCTTTTTAATGCAATTTGCAATTTCAAAAAAAAAAAAAAAAAAAAAACTAGCTACTTAACGAAAGATAAAAATACAATGTTACACCACATTCATAATCCCTCTAATTGGTGGGAAAGTTAAGTTGGAAGATTCATCTGAGCAAATGAAGCAATACTGAGATAGTATAGGCAAGCGATGTAGAGGGCGAGCTCTTATGTCTGGTGACATGTTGTGCACTGTTGCTAAGTTAGATGGGGATTTGTAGTGATGTGCCAGTTATGAGTTACAATCATGTACCAAGTCTTGAATCACTATGATAGAATAAGTAAGCATTTTGAGGAAGTCAAGGTCTAATATAGTGGTGACCACTAGCGAAACGAGTAGTATGTCCTTGGTGAGAGCCTTCCTATGACAAAGCTTTGGCAAGGAGAGACAAATATGCGATGAGAGCTAATGACTATAGTAGTGGTGAGTGGAAAGTGGCAAGTGATTTACCTGTTGCGTTGTCCTTGACACACCTCATTCAAGGAAATTTTTTTTGTTGATTCGGGAGAGTGTTGAAAGGATCTCCTCTTAAGGGTGAGTGCCTTTATCAAGACATGACCACTATCTATTAGGAGTGGCAAAGTTAGAAAACTTTTTCAGTGATGGCCTAAATTTATTTTGTTAAACTTTCCCTCAACTACTTTCATACGAGCTTGGACCAGCATTGACAATTTTAAAGTGAAAAAAATGAACAAAGACTAGCCATAATTAATTTGTCCAAATTTAGAAATCATTTGTAAATCAGATAAATACCAATAATGGTAATAACATCTATATTATTCATTTATTTATAAAATATATGATATTAATAATTAGACTAGTTTGATTTTAAAATAAACATAGACAAAATGAAAGAAGCTCGCAATTATCATCTATTACGATTTGTTACACTTTTTATATTATTTTATAAATTGGTATGCGATGCAATGGATGTTGCTAGGTTCACCGTCATATTGTTGATTGGACTGCTTAATCTATAGGTATGCTTCAACATAGTGTGCTTTATTGACTAGTGGCCATAACGGTATGGTAGTTTTAATGCAAACATGAAGTACCTATGGTTGTCTACCCCATAAGTCCATACTATTTTTTTCTTTATTGTGAATCCTTAAAGACAGAGGGGGAGGGGGTAAATTGGTACTTTTAAAAAAATACAATGATAATAAAAATTTTCTTGCTATAAAATAATTCTAAATAAGTAACTTAACACATGCAGAAGCAAATTAGAGTTTAATATATATATATATATATATATATATATATTTGTTTTTATGGCATAAATATATCATTCAAGATATGAAAACTTTCTTTTTAGCAAACCACAAATTAATCTAACTATAGTTGATAGTAAATGATGAGATTCCTATTATAAATTCAAATTGTATAAATAAAAATACAAACGTAAAAAGAAAATAAGAAAGAGCACAACATATATTTTATAGTGGTTCGGTCAATCTTGGCCTACGTCCACTCACTTGAGTCCTCCACTTCAGGTTTTGCACTAATATTATAGTGTCTCTCCATTTAGCCCCCACAATAAGGAGAAGAAGTCGTTACAAGAATCACTTCCACCAAACCTAATGTGGTGGAGAACCATAAGTTATGTCACCCTCCTAGTGACGACAGTGGGCCTTCATTCCATTTTCTCCCTCTTGGAGAAGGCATAGAACATGGAATTGTTCTTCACTCTTTTAGTGATGGGAGAAAACCATAATCCTTTTTCAAGGTTCAGGTGAAGGCAGGGAACCCTAATTCTTTTTTACCCTCCTAATGAAGGCAGAGAACCCTAGACTCTTGACTTTGAAGCTTCTCTCCCAATAGAATCTTCAAGATACCACCAAGGTCACAAGAGAAAGCTAAGTGCAAGCTTTCGTAGAGAAAAATGAGTGAAGCCCCTCACACTCCTTGTCCCTCACATGCAACCTCACCTTATTTTTTTTCTCTGAGCCCAAAGTCTTTGAAGAATAAACTATCTCAGAGTTCCTTCAACAGCTAAAGTCCTTATGAAAAAGACTTCAAAAGGTTTCTTAAGTATCATGCTTAAAAAAACCCTAATTTTTTTAATTTGACCATATCTATTAATAAAGTACAATCAGGTTTCATACAGTATGATCGGTTCAAAAATGTGACCCATTTAGTATGATGAGAATAGTCATTCAGACAAAATGTTCAGTTCCAATAAACATATCATATAATATGATTAGTTTAATTTTGCTCTATTCATACATGATGATCATGGGGACAATTAAAAATAGTCTTTATCGATCGTTCTGTACATTTAACTTCGTATAGTATGCCAGGTAATATCAATAGTTTGTACAGTACGATATAGATATTGTTGCAACCCATGACTTCGAGTTTGAGATTTTGATGATGACAAATAATGTCGTTTGAATTATCTATTCAATATTATTTTGTTTGCTATTGTCCGTGAGTACTAACATTTCAGGAAGATTATAAGCTACTCAGGATGACAGGAAGACTCAAGAATGGGTAGATTAGGAGTATGAGTCTGACAATGTATTTTTAGTTTCTTTAGTCTGGCCTCAAAATGCATAAAAGTCTGAGCAACCATACACACACACAAGGGGAGAGGGTTTTTTAAAAGAAAAATTTGGAGATTTTCTTTATCTATAGATCATACTGTAAGAATTAATTTTGTACCGTACGATCTGAGCTTATAGGACGATTCTGTGAATAGATCGTACCGTACGAATCACAATCGTACTGTATGATATGTTCAAATCCAAAACCCTAGCCGTTAAATTAACTTAAGTAAGTATTTTCTTCGCCATTCGTACTGTATGAAGTAATTTGTACTGTACGATTTATTTTTAATACTTACTTAAATTAACCCGTGATTAGTGGAATAATTTAAGGCTCAATTTAAAATTGAATATCGTACGGTACAACCCATTTCGTACAATACGATGAATAGATATGAATTCTGATCGTCCCGGAGATCGTCCTGGATGATCCATTGGTTTTTCCTCGTCGTACAGTATGATGTAGATTGTACTATATGATGAACAGAGAAAAATCTTGATCATCTCAGAATTCATCCTGGATGTTGCTTTAAATTTTGACCATTCATACTGTATGATAGATATCATACAATATGATGAACAGAGACGACATTTGATCGTCCCAGCTATCGTCCTGTATGATCTGTAATATTGATTATCGTACCGTACGATTCCTTATCGTATTGTATGATGTATTTTGAATTGTTCGTACATCTTCGTACCAGGATGAAGCTTGGTATATATATCGTACAGTATGATTAGAAACAGTACTGTATGATAGCAATGACTACTTTAAAATTTTAGGGATTTTGGAGCCCGTTTTAAGGTGTCAAAATAGTTAAGTTTTTAGTGTGTGAATCAGAGGGGAGAACGTGGTTAGAGAGGGATTTCAAGGAAGAGAGCTCTTGAGAAGTTCTTTAGGTTTTGAGAGAGGAAGGAGAAGGTGAGCGTTGTGAGGGAGAAAAGGTGTGAGGGAGATCACACGGTTGCTCCGAACTTGCTGCATCTTGCTCCTCCTGTGGCCCTAGAAGAATTTGTGAGAGGATCTCCAAGGGGAAGGCTCTTCTACATCCGTGACCTCGAGGTACTCTGCCTTCTCCAGGAGGGAGAAAAATGAGAAGGTTCTCTGCCGTCGCCAGGAGGGTGAAAATAGAGTTTGGCACTCCGCCACACCGGATTGGTGAAAGGGAGTATTGTAAGGGCTTCTCCGCCTTGCCAAGGGGGGAAAAAGGAGAGCTATTGCCTGTAGTGAAATTCCCAGAGTGGTGGACTCCGGGTAGTGGACGTAGGTCATGGTTTGACCTAACCACTATAAAAATCCGGTGTGCTTTTTCCTTATCGTTTTTATTCTTGTGTGTATTTTTCATTTTCAGTATATTTGCTTGGTGAAATATTGTGATTGAACATGATTCCATTGTTGCACTTTATTTTAATGTTAAAACCTTAAAAAATATCAAAAATATTAGAACTCATGTTTAGGTTTTATTTATTGCTATAAAACTTTCACAATTCACCCCCCTCTTATCTATCTATTAATTTCAATTGGTATCAGAGCTAGGTTTTAAAAAATAGTATTTTAGAAAACCTTGAAAAAATGATCATGTCGCATTTTGGTAATTATAACACCGCGGAGGGTTATTCAATAATCTGTCCACCACTTTTTGATAACATTCCATTTGATTTCTGGAAAATTAGAATGTCTACTTTTTTACAGTCTATTGATTACCGTATGTGGATGTTAGTGAATGATGGATATGTTGCCCCTTTTAAAACTGCCAATAGATTGAAAACTCATGTACCTTTTAATGAATGGAGCAATGAGGATAGGGAATTAGCCTAATTGAATGCTAAGTGTTTAAATTTCTTTTTCTATGCATTAAAGTTTGAAGATTATATGAGAGTTTGTACCTGTGCCACTGGTAAGGAGATTTGAGATAGATTGTGCATTACATTCGAAGGAACAAGTGAAGTAAAATAGTATAGGCATAACATTTTATTACATAATTGTGAACTCTTCCGTATGAAACCTAATGAAAATTTATCTGACATGTACACTAAGTTCACCCAAATCGTGACATCCTTGCATGCATTAGGTAGAGAGATTTCAAATTTTGAGAAAGTTAATAAAATTCTTAGATGTTTACCTAGTTCCTATGATGCAAAGATAACTGCTATCACTGAGTCTAAAGACCTTAACGTTTATTCTATT
>NW_021319058.1:149835-159538 GCF_001605985.2 Dendrobium catenatum
GAATTTTGGATTCTAGCAATGCAAGAAGAGCTGAACCAATTCACCAGGAATGATGTTTGGGAGTTAGTCAAGAGACCTAAAGAACAAAGTATTGTTGGAACAAAATGGGTCTTCAAGAATAAGGTGAATGATTCAGGAACAATAATAAGGAATAAAGCCAGATTAGTAGCTAAGGTGTACAACCAAATTGAGGTAATAGACTTTGAAGAAACCTTTGCCCCTGTTGCTAAACTAGAAGCCATAAGAGTGCTCTTACCTTTTGCTTGCTTTAAGAACTTTAAATTATATCAAATGGATGTAAAGAGTGCGTTTATGAACGGGGTAATTAAGGAAGATGTCTATGTTGAGCAACCCCCCCCCCAGATTTGAAAGTTCACAATTTCTAAATCATGTATTCAAATTAAAAAAGACACTTTATGGATTAAAGCAAGCACCTAGAGCCTGGTATGAAAGATTTAGCTCTTTTTTACTAGATAGAGGATTTGTAAAAGGTAGTGTAGACACTACACTCTTTCTATAAAAAATTAAAGAAGAAATTCTCATTGTTCAAATTTACGTGGACGACATCTTGTTTGAATCTTCGGATAAAAACTTGTGTGATGAATTTTCAAAAATAATGAGTAATGAGTTTGAAATGAGCATGATGAGAGAACTAAATTACTTTATTGGCTTTAGTGTAAAACAAATGAAGAACGGAACATTTCTTAGCCAAGCAAAGTACATTAAAGACATTTTGTAAAAATACAAAATGGAGAATGCAAAACCCATGAACACCCCAATGAGCCCAACAATTCAATTAGACAAAGATCCTAGCGGAAAGTCAGTAGATTAGAAAAAGTATAGAGGAATGATTGGATCGCTTCTTTACCTAACTGCCAGTAGACCGAACATAATGTTTAGTGTGTGCCTTTGTGCCCATTTTCAAGCCGATCCTAAAGAGTCTCACTTAAATGCTGTCAAGAGAATTCTTAGATATCTTTAGGCACCCCGAACTTAGGAATTTGGTATCCTTGGCACAACACTTCCTTTGAAATCTTAGGGTACTCAGATTCTGATTTTGCAGGATGTAGGATAGATAGAAAAAGCACCTATGGTACCTGCCAATTCATAGGACAATCATTAGTGTCTTGGTCCAGTATGAAGCAAAACTAAGTAGCCCTTTCCACAGCCGATGCAGAATATATTATAGTAGGAAGTTGCGTTGCACAAGTAATATGATTAAAATAACAAATTCTTGATATTGGCCTACATGTAGGAACCATTTCAATCATGTGTGACAATTCAAGTGCAATTTGCATCTCTAAGAACCCAATACAACACTCTCGAACGAAACACATTGACATTAGACACCATTTCATAAGAGATCATGTTGCTAAGGGAGATATAGAATTGCATCACATCGCTACAGAGGATGAATTGACTGACATATTCACAAAATCACTAGAATTTGACACCTTCAGCACCTTGAGAACTAGACTAGGTGTCATTGACATTAATGCATGAAAAAAAAGGTTGCTCCTGATCATCACACACTCACTCACCACACAAAACAACCAAATTTGACATTGAATCATCGTAATGTACGATTCACTATCGTACTGCACGATACATCTAAATTTGCACAAAAAATAACCATAAGCAAATTTCTCCTCTATTGATCGTACTATACGATATATATATCATACTATACGATACAACTGGCAGTCATTCAAGTCTGTCTGGTACGATATTATTGAGCATCGTACGGTATGATACCTCCACTTAGTACTGCACGAGATACATCAGCGAACGGATTGGGATGACATAACTCGATTTGGTACGACATTATTGGTATTCGTACTATACGATACCTACACTTCATACTGTACGATCCAGCTAAGCAAACAGATAAAAATGACATAAAAGAGTCTGGTATGATATAAATTTCATTCGTAATGTATGATACACATGTTCGTATAGTACGAATCTTTTGGTCAAAAGTCGTACTAACGACCCTCGGGACGATCGATATTCTTCTGATCGTACTGTATGATATCGATCATATAGTACGCTTTGACCACCTTTTCCTGAAACGATTTGTTAGAACAATTAATACCATATCGTACTGTACGAAACATGATCGTACTATATGATGTTGGGAAAACTCGATAAATTGCCCAGCTAGGCAGTTGTTTCGCTCACACCTTCCTCACTTCACTCACACCTGGTCCTTCTTACATTTCAGTCAGCCTCTACACGATGTCTAGCTCCAACAAGAGAGGTCATTTGGCAACTGGAAGTTCATCTTCTTCTAGCAATCACAGCGCTCGGTTCCTGAGTACTGAAAATGAGGAAGCCTACCATAAGTATAAAGCCTGCAAAATTACCCCTTCCAAAATGCTCAATCAGGCTGCCCTGAATTTCGAGGTACCGAACCTCTTTGCTTCCACCACCTTTCAGTTCCTCCTCACCCTGGCCTTTCCCTACAACTCCGAACTTTTATTAGAATTTCTAGTAAATGCCACCTACATTGTTGACGACACAACTTTCCACTCGTTTGTTTGTCGTCAAAACATAGAAATCACCAGAGTCGACATCACCCACTATATTGGGCTATCCACTGAAGGTCCTTGGGATCGTTCCTTCCTATCAAATTAATTTGATTGGAGCGATGTTAATCGAGTCCTTAGGAAAGCCGCATTCTATCAACACCAGCCCCTCGTCCAATCACTAAATCGAAATGCCAGAATTATTTAACATGTCTTTAGAACCTCTAAAATACCCAAAGCTGGCGACCGGATCAACATGACCCCTATTTTATCTGTCTGTACCTATCTCATCATGTCCAACACCAAATTCGATGAGCTCGATTTAATTATTGACAACATTTGCCATATGACCTTCGTTCGTCTCCCTACTACTTGACGGAAACAAAATCTAGCTCTTAGTCACCTTATAGGATATATCCTCCAAAATAAATATCAATTGATATATCCTGGTGAACCTGATAATGTTCCTATCTTTTATATGGATGCCTCTTTCCATATTCTTTTTCGTCGGGGCCACGAGCCTGAAGAACCTGTCTTTGACGAAGAAGAAGGAGAAGATGCCCCGGCCGCAGCTCAAGCACATCCACGACGACATGCACCACCCCGAGCACCTGCACCAGCACACCCTCACGATGATTTGTTCGAACGCTTCGACCAACTTCAGACTCATCTCGATACTCACATTCCAGAGCAAAATTAGAAACACGAGACTGACATGTAATGGTTTGGGGAACGCTTCACCACTATTGATCACCGATTTGACGCTCTCTTTCAGTATTTCTAACTACATCCACCTCCACCACCAACTGCTCAGGATCCTCCGTTTTAAATTATCTTTGTATTGTAGTTTTTCTTTTTTCTCTTTCTTAGTGTTTGCTCCTCTTTTTGGTGCTATCAAAAGGGGGAGAAGGTTGTTGTAGTTTGTTCTATGGTTAAATGCATATTTCTTTTTATCTCGTATTGCATTTTTCTTTTTATTACATTTTCGTTTAATATATATATATATAGGAGAGGGTTTTTTAAAAGAAAAATTTGGAGATTTTCTTTCTATGTAGATCGTACTGTACGAATTAATTTCGTATCGTACGATCTGAGTTTATAGGACAATTCTGTGAATAGATCGTACCGTACGAATCACAATTGTACTGGACATATATGTTCAAATCCAAAACACTAGCCGTCAAATTAACTTAAGTATTTTCTCCGCCGTTCGTACTGTACGAAGTAATTCATACTGTACGATTTATTTTTAATACTTACTTAAATTAACCTGTGATTAGTGGAATAATTTAAGGCTCAATTTAAAATTGAATATCATACTATACGACCCAGTTCATACAATACGATGAATATAGACGAATTCTGATCATCCCGGAGATCGTCCTAGACGATCCATTGGTTTTTCCTCGTCGTACAGTATGATGTAGATCGTACTATACGATGAACAGAGATGAATCTTGATCGTTCTGAAATTCATCCTGGATGATGCTTTGAATTTTGACCATTCGTACTATATGATAGATATCGTACAATACGATGAAAAGAGACAACATTTGATCGTCCCGACTATCGTCCTATATGATCCGTAATGTTGATTATCGTACCGTATGATTCCTTATAGTACTGTAAGATGTATTTTGAATTGTTCATACATCTTCGTGCCAAGATGAAGCTTGGTATACATATCATACTGTACGATTAGAAACCGTACTGTATGATATTAACGGCTACTTTAAAATTTTAGGGATTTTGGAGCCCGTTTTAAGGTGTCAAAATAGTTATGTTTTTAGTGTGTGAATCAGAGAGGAGAACGTGGTTAGAGAGGGATTCCAAGGGAGAGAGCTCTTGAGAAGTTCTTTAGGATTTGGGAGAGGAAGGAGAAGGTGAGCATTGTGAGGGAGAAAAGGTGTGAGGGAGATCAGACGGTTGCTCCGAACTTGCTGCATCTTGCTCTTCCTGTGGCCCTAAAAGAATATGTGAGAGGATCTCCAAGGGGAAGGCTCTTCTACATCCGTGACCTCGAGATACTCTTCCTTCTCCAGGAGGGAGAAAAATGAGAAGGTTCTCTACCGTCGCCAGGAGGGTGAAAACAGGGTTTGGCACTCCGCCACGCCGGGTTGGTGAAAGGGAGTATTGTAAGGGCTTCTCCGCCTTGCCAAGGGGAAAAAAGGAGAGCTATTACTTGTAGTGAAATTCCTAGAGCGAAGGACCCCGGGGAGTGGACGTAAATCATGGTTTGACCAAACCACTATAAAAATCCGGTATGCTTTTTTCCTTATCATTTTTATTCTTGCGTGCATTTTTCATTTTCAGTATATTTGCTTGGTGAAATATTGTGATTGAACATGATTCAATTGTTGCACTTTATTTTCATGTTTAAACCTTAAAAAATATCAAAAATATTAGAACTCATGTTTAGGTTTTATTTATTGCTATAAAACTTTCACAATTCACCCCCCCTCTTTTCCATCTAATAATTTCAGATATCATATTATACGATTAGTTTAAAAATCAAGATTTTGTCTGGTATGATATCTGGGATGACCATATTTCATCCTTGTCAATCATACGGTACAATTAAGATCCTATAGTATGATTAACCACATTTAATAAGACTAGATTTAATTGACTAATTATGGGAGATAATTTAAATAAGATTTTAAATATCGTACAATATGGTTATAATCGTATAATATTATGAATTCAAAATTCATTTTTAAAAATTCTTACTTAATTTATTTAGTGGCTAGGCTTTGTTAGATCAAAATAAATTGTATAGTACAATCAACATCATATTATACAACCAGTTCAATAACATTAATGATTCAATTATCTATTAACCCTCTTATTCGTATAATTGATCATACAATACGATTGTAATCATACGATACGATTATTTCAAAAAATTTTATCTCAAAATTTCCTCACTCCCCCTATATGTGTGCACAATTTATAATTTTTCATACACCCTTACATGGTCAAACTCAAGAAGTACGAAATAGAAGATAGTTAAAATTACGTACTCTTTTGATTTACATCTTATTATATTCAAACTTAAGTCTTCATAATCTTGAGATGTGTATGTTGTATGAAATGGTAGTGTGTATAGATAAAAAATAATATCTAATATATGTGCTTGGAGACTTAAAATCTAAATCAATAGTGTTTGTTATCATCAAAATTATAAGGTAGAGATTTTGGATTGCAACAACCTCCCACTTTTTTATTATGGAAAATAGTTTTGGCTGAATGATAAATTAATGTTCTTTTCACTTAATTTCTCCCTCATAAGATGATAGATTCTAGAAATAGGGGTAAGATAAAAAAAATTCTTTTTTATTATATATTTTTTTAATTTTTAATTTTTCTTGGGAAATCAAAAGAATACAAACAAAATTATAAGAAAAAAACCTAAATAATTAGTGCAAACATACAGATAACCAAAACACTTACATCCCCTTTTGACATCATAAAAAAGGATGAACATATAAGACCCGAAATAAATTATAAAATATGAAATACATCACACAAAAACTAAAAGTAGGAAGATCCTTGATCAAGTGGTGGTGGTGGTCAAAAATATTTATAGAATGAGGAGAATTGTTCTTGGATCGAGCAGAATTGTTCTCCAAACCACCCTATATTTTTCTTGTACTTATATTATTATTGCTGAATATGTGAGTCTTGGTGGGATTCTAGTTGATAGAGCCTCTGCATTTTCTCCTCGTGAGGGTAAGAGTGGTATGCTCGTGTAGGTGGTGGTACTAGTGTTGGTGCTAGTACTGGTGCAGGTACAGCTACAGGACTAGCTCCCCATTCTTAATCAAAATCAGGTTCCTCTTTCTCTTTCCCCCATTATTGATGTAAGAGAATATGGAAGGAAGTATCAATATAGAAAAATAGGAACATTATCGGGAGGTTCAGGGTAGGTAAGTTCATATTTCTATTCAAGAATATAGGCAATGTTGTAACCAAGGGAAATATTTTGCTTTCTCTTAGTTAAGAAAAATTAAATGGGGATCAGGTTTTGGATATAATCAACAAACATTTGAGCTTCATTAAATTGGGTATCATACATGATGAAGTTTGTGACCAAGGAAAGGAGTGGAGTGATATTGACATAATATCCAACTTTAAGTATGATTGAGGTTCGAAGAACATGTTGGATAAGACGTGCATTTTAGTTTAAAGAGTGGACTAAATGTTAATACTGATTCAGGGCAATATTTTAGATAGCTTGATTTAATGCAGTCCAACAAAATCAATCCTAGTGGCCATGGATTAAGGTCGAGGTCGTTCTGTAGAAAGATTGATATATTCCCATATATCCTCCTTAGTGATTTCTATAGGACGAAGACATACATATGAAGTCATAATGGGTACAGTGTCACTAATCCTAAGGTTTGCAAGAAATTTATATAGGAGTTTAAAGTTGAAGGGACACACGAGAGTGAGAAAGAAATGAAGAGTAGTCGAGGAAAAAAGATTCATCACCGCGAAGTTCAGTATGTATTGATTTAGAATTCTATAGGGGGGTGATGCAAGCTTCCTTGTATATACAGTGAAAGTTCATTAGGGATGTTAAGTCCTTAAGAACTATCCCAAGGCTAACCAAGAGGGGGGGGGGGGGAATTGATATTTTTTTAAAAATATCTTAGGTAAAGCACAATAATCATAAACCAAAATCACCACAGAAATCAGAGTGCGAATAAATAAATGAATGCGAAAGCAAAACAAAGAAAGATCACATCGTATTTATAGTGGTTCGGTCAATCCTTGACCTATGTCCACTCCTCAGAGGCACCCTTCGAGTATTGCACTAACTAAGTGTCTCTCCTTTAGCTCCCACAGCTATGCGGAGAAGCCTTTACAACAGACTCCTTTTCACAAACCCTGATGTGGCAGAGAACCGACTCCTTTTGCTTCCTCCTGAAGCGGACAGAGAACCCGGACCTTTGCTGAAGTAGACCTCCCAAGAACCTCCCAAGGATGAAGGACGAAGAATGAAGATGACGACTTAGAACCTTGCTTGGAGCAACCTTTATGAACCCTCTCACAAACTCCCCCTCACAAGTTCCTCTCTCTCTCTCTCTCTCTCTCTCTCTCCCCCCCCTCTCCCAAGGCTCTCTCAGGTCAAGACTGCAGCACTCAAGGTCTTAAGCTTAAGAAAATTTGAGTCCTTTAAATATAATTTTAAGAACCGACACTATCATCCAGGATGATAGGAATATTGTCCTGACTGATCAGTACAAATTAAGCTCAATCAACAGGGGCGATTTGGGTTGATTAGACGAAAATTGGTTAAATTGTCCAGGCCGATAAAATTTCGTCTTGGCCGATTAGTTCAAATTCGAGTACAATCATCCTAAACATCGTCCTGAATAGAGTTTGGCCGATATCAATCATCTTGGACATCATCCCGGCCAATTCTATGATCGGCCTGCCTGATGTGATCGTATCAATCAGCCTTAATTGCTTTCCATAATTGCCAGATTAATTTGGGCATAATTGTGCTACAACGTCCAAGCTGATGTTGAGTAAATCCTGGCTGATATTTTAAAATAAAGAATTCCCTAAATTATTCATGGCAACTGATTCTTTCTGATTTGAGCCTATCGTGCTGGCCGATACAAGAATTGTCCAAGACTATTTGCTTAATGATGGCTGCTTAACCAGGATGCCCTAATTAGGGTTTCTATTTTTAGTTGGATCAGCCCGGCCGATATGAACATCATCCAGGCCGATATACTCAAAATAGAAAAGCTCAAAAAGCCCCTCAAGTGTGTGTGTGCAAGGTTACTTAGCATCAGGAACCACTTTTACAATTGACTCAAGAAAGGAAAAAATACAAACTTGACTCAACCTAAATTTACCCGATCTTGAGCTAGCTTGGGTTGCATTCGATCTTGTGGTCCTGTAAAATTAGTAGGCAAGGCAGTCATAGAAGAACATGAATTGTTGCAAATTTGTTGGTTCATAAATTACACTTTTGATGATTAGCAAACACTATGATTTCCTTTATTATAACTGACATTTCAGGGCCAAGAAATCAGATGAAAAATCAAGCCAGTTCAAGATTGCGTAGGTTAGGGTTGAGTCAGTATGTATTTTGCTTTTTCTCTTCTTGAGTCAAATTGTAATGTTCAAAGAGACTGATGCTAAGTAACCCTACACACACACACACTTGAGAGACTTAGAATTTCTGTTTTTACTCTCATCGGCCAGGACGATATTTGGATCGGCCTGGACGATCGAGTTTAAAATAGAGATTCTATTCAAGATTCTTAATTAAGACAGCCATCATTAACAGACGTGTATCGGCCAGGATGATAAGCTCAAAACAAAAAGAAATAGCCGCCTTATTCATTTTAGGTATATTATATTTTTGGCAATCGGCCAGGATGATCTTGGATCGGCCTGAACGATAATACACAATTATGCCTAAATTGAACCAGTAATCAAGGAAGTAATTAAGGATGGTTGATACGATCACATCGTCCTGGACAATTGTAGGATTGTCCAGGATGATCTATTAAAAAACCTTAGTTACTTCTAGATGATAAATATCGGCCAGCACAAATTCAGGGCGATGTGCTGGATGATCGGGATCAGACAGCTTGAATTCAGGGCGATGCTCTGGACGATTTTTCTCTGATTTGAACTGATCAGCCTGGATGATCGTGAGGTCGTCCTGGATGATCAAGCCAATTTTTAATCGTCCAGTTTGCATTCAGGGTGATGCACTGGCAGATCTCATGGGTTTTGTACTGATCGGCCAGGAAGATGTCCATATCGGCCTAGACGATATTGTCGGCAACTTGTAATTAATGAGCTCATTTGAAGCTCTTCTATTTAAGAGCTCTTGTTCAACATTTTTGAACATCCTTGGCTATTGTCTTGATCTGAGAAAATTAAAAGGAGAGAGAGAGAGAGAGAGGGAGAGAGAGAGAGAAGATCTTGTGAGGGGGAGCTTGTGAGGGGATTCACAAGGGTTGCTCCAAGCATTGTTTCACTTCTTCTTCCCTAGAATCTCTTGTCCTTGGAAGGGTTGGGAGAGGTAAGTTCCAGCAAGCGATCGAGGTTCTCTGCCTGCTTCAGGAGGAAGCAAAAGGAGGATGGTTTTCTGTCTTGCCGGGTGTGGTGATTTGGTTATAGTGCAATACTCGGAGGGGGGG
>NW_021319058.1:160228-173163 GCF_001605985.2 Dendrobium catenatum
TGTGGCTTGTTCTTCCCTATGTTAGAGAGAGAGCTCATATTCTCTAATATTTGGAGGATATACTCACAACTAAGGTTCTTTTTAAGTTTTTTTTTAAAGAGATTTTAGCTTGAAAGAATTAAGGAGGAAAGTGGAAAAGATGCAAATTTGAAATGAAAAATATATATACACAAATCTGTATAAAAAATCAAGATGCTCAAAGAGCCAAATCAAAGATACAAGAGGCATAAAATGAGCCCATTAAATAAGAGCTATTATCACTTTTCTGAACTCTTAAAACTTAGAGAACTCATTGGTTATATGATGCTTTCAAAGGCTTGATTTCAAATTCTATGATTGAGACAAATTACTTTGTTATATTATTTATAAGATATTTTTTTTGTAACCAAGTTTTGATTGCATCTTATTTTTACCAAGTAAAGTTTTTTTGAGTTAGACCTTTTATTTTTTTTAAAAAAAGATGATTATTGCTCTGAAAGAAGTCCGAGCTAGGGATCAACAAGATCGAATATTCTACCTTTTTTAGATTTTGACTTGTTAACTCTTTGATCTTTTGAATCTCTAAAATTTAATTGTTTGAGAAATTTGTCATATGGATACTTTGCTAAAAAAAAAACCCAAAAATAAGAAAATTTTTCCTTTCCTTCGTTTTTCTTTTTCTTTCTAGTTTTTTTGGCCTTTTTATTGTTGCTTCTAGCTTTGTATTATGAGTCATTTATTTTTAAGGGCTTTGATCATCAACATCTTTTCCTTGGATTCAAATTTCTTATCACATCGTCCTATCCGATTATTATATCGTCCTGGACGATAGGACAAATTCGCTTCAAAATTTCCATATGTGCTTGCTATAACTCTTCGTCCTGGATGATAATTTATCGTCCTAGACGATCTGATCAAACTCTGTTGCAATCAAGTTGATAGTCTTGGCCGATAACATATTTCGTCCTAGCCGATGCATTTTATGGTCATCGTCCTGGCCGATACACTAGATCGTCCTGAACGATCCACATGTCAGCACATTTAAATCTTTAAAATCGACCCCGGATGATCCATTATTGGACAATCGTTCTGGCCGATCCACTGTTCATCCTGGACGATATACATGGCACATATTTAAAATATTTTAACTTTGGCTGGTACGATCAATTATTGTGCATCGTCCTGGACGATACACCTAATTGGCCCGGACGATCTACTTTTTCAACAGTCGTCTGGCTTGACTCCTCGGGATGATTGCCTATGTATAATCGTCCTGGCCGATATCTGATCTGCCCGGCCGATCAGACCGCCTTTTTGACCAATCGGCCTGTACGTAATAATTGAACCAAATCATCCTGGACGATTCTGCGATCGTCCCGGACATGGCCGTTTCTTTAAATTCAGGCCATTCCAACCATTATTTTCACCTCAATCCTCTTCTCTTGTGTTTTCTTACTGATTTTTTGCTATAGCTGGTGGGAAGCGAGTCTGACAAGCTTTTAGAAGTTCCTCGAGGGCCACTCTGGACCCTCGATTCAGGGAAGCGAAGGATCAAGTAGCTTATCGATGATTTTTTGCTATAGCTACCCTTTAGTAGTGTGCTGGCGTGTTCTCTATTTTGTATGGGTTTCTAGAGTCGATGTTTCTAGATGAGCCAGCCAACTTCATGCATTGTGCTTATTGCTTCAGTGATGATAACTTTTTAGTGAGGTTGTCATAGGTAATTGAACATATCAATTCCATTCTAGATGATGTGTTGGTTGTGCCCCGTGATTATTTCAGATATGGTCACCACATTTATCTTTCTTCTAAGTTGGAGGAGGTATTGAATTATCATGGGATCATCCTCGTTAAGATGATATTAATTTCCATGGTGACCATGATCTCCTTTTCCTAATATTTGAAAGTACGAGATGCGCCAAAAGGGAGGTGAATTGGTATTTTAAAAAATAAAATCCTAAACAAGAGTTCTATTAGTGTAAATTTTTGTTTATTTCAAAAGATGATTTAACTAATTCAAAACATAAGCTAGTGATTAAATAACGATTGCAGTAATAGTGATGAAATTTTAAATCGCACAATAAAATTTTATCCAAGCAATTATAGCAACGTTAAATGCAAGAATAATAAAATATGGTAAATGGAAAAACCACACCAAAATTTTTTATAGTGGTTCATTCAACCTTGACCTATGTCCACTCCCCATAGTCCTCCACTCTGAGATTTGCACTACTCAAAAGTAACTCTCCTTCTACTCCCACAGTAAGGTGGAGAAGCCTTTACATAAACTCACTTTCCCTTTCCACGATGTGGAGTGTCGGATGCTATGTCACCCTTCTAGTGATGACGGTGAACCTTCTCATTTTTCTCCCTCCCGGAGAAGGTAGAGAAGCTTTGAGGACATTGAACTTGAAGGCTCTCCCCCTAGATAGCATCCACAAGACTCACCTAGGCCATTGGAGGAGCAAGCGTGCAGCAGACTAGGAGCAATCGTGTGATCCCGTCACACTACTTCTCGCTCACACACAAACTCACCTTATCACTCTTCTCACAAGCCCTAAATCTTTTCAAGCAGCTCCCTCTTAAGTGTTCCCTTCTTTTGTCATGTTCCTCTCTCTCTCTCTCTCTCCTTCAAAAAGCAAACACACTGATTGTATTTCATGCTTCAAGAACCCTAACAATTCAATTTAGTTATTTATTCGTATAGTATGATCAGTTCATAATAGCTTTCGTCCAGGTATGAAGGAGTACAAATAGACAACAATTGTCTAATACTTCATATAGTATGATACAAATATCGTCCAATATGATATTCAATATTTCTTTTATTCATATAGGACAGATGCTTGGATGAACAAAATTTGCTTTAGTTTATTGTTAAGTACGATCCAATTCATACCGTATGATAAGTTAAAATATTCAAGTCATATTATATGATGTATACATCGTATAGTATGATTAGTTTAAAAATTAAGGTTTTGCCTGGTACGATATTTAGTACGACCAAAAATAGCCTTAGTTCACGTACAATATAATCAAGGTCGTATAGTATGATTAGAACAAAATCAAAGGTTCATCTGGTATGAACGCTGGTATGAGCCAAAATTGTCTTGGTTCATCGTACGGTATGATCACAGACATACAGTATGATCACCAATCATTAATTAAGCCTTGGTTTAATTGACTAATTATGGGGAGGTTTTTAATTATTCATACAATACGATTAGATCATATAGTACGATGTGTTCAAATTTCAAATATTAAAAACTTGCTTAAATTAATTTGGCAGCTATGGTTTTGGATTGAAAATGAATTGTACAGTATGATCACTATTGTACAGTATGATTAGTTTATAGAAGCTAGCTATTAAGCCATAGTGTATTGTACAGTATGATTTAAAATCGTATAGTACGATCTACATGAAAAATATTTTTTTTTTCTTTTAAGAAAGCACTACCCCTGTTTGTGAGCATGGTCAATTAGTTTGCATGCACTTTTTGTAGCCATACTCAAGAAACAAAGAAATAAAGAAAATACAAAGTTATAGACTCCTTCACATACTATTCTAACTAGTCTCGAGTTTTTATTGTGAGCAGTGTGTGATCTCCTTAAAAATTTAGTACTCACAGACAAGAGTAAAATTCAAAATATTTAATGAAGAAAAAGATAATTCAATCAACATTATTTGTCATCATCAAAATCTCAGACTAGGGGTCATAGAATGAAGCAATCTCCCCCTTTTTATGATATCAAATAATATTAGTTGATAGACAAGATAACAGTTTTTGTTTTATTTTATTAAAATAAACAAAAGAACATAAAAACATGAACATAATCATGTATTTCATTTTAAGCCATAGAAACTAAAACAGACATCAAGAATTACGATATGAAATTAAAAAGATATTAACTAAGGATAGATAAACATTTGCCCATTTTGACATCACCAAAAAGAAAAAGTATATAAAATACATCAAATATAGACTTAATTAAATGATGGATCATAATCAGGTGGTGGTGATGGTGGTTGAAAGAAGTGATGGATTGAGGCAAAATGATATCGATCGAAGTAAATCTCTCTCCAAACCATCGTATATCCTCCTCATTCTGCTAGTGTTGTTCTTGGATATGAGAGTCAATATAGGTTTTAAGTCAGTGGAGTCATTGAATAATGTCATCTAGAGGATAGGCAGGTGCATGTCCTCTTAATGAAGTAGGTCGTCTTGGTGGAGCAGGTCCTCCTGCTGGAGAAACCTCCCCTTCTTCATCAAAATCCAGCTCAGCATGCTCTTAGCCCTGATTAAATAAGATACAAAAGGAGGCATCCATAAAGAAAATTAAAAATTGTCAGGTTCACTAGGATATGTCAACTGGTATTTGTGATGAAGAATGTATCTTATGATATGCCCTAGGGCTAGATTTAGTTTCCCCCGGGTGCTAGGATGGCAAGTTTGGGTCATGTTCCAGATATAGTAAATAATCATATCAACTTCATAAAATCTATTATTGGACTTAAATAAGTAAGTGATAATAGACATGATTGGGGTCATGCTTATCATATCTCCAGTTTTGGGTATTATGGATGTCCTAAGAATATGCTGGATGATGCAGGAATTTTGTATTAAGGACTGGACAAGAAGTTGGTGTAGGTTCAAAGAAACATTTCTAAGAACCAAATTGATGGAACTCCAATCATATTCATTTATTATAAAGGAGTGGGCTTGATGTCCTTTAGTAGAAAGACCAATATATTCAATGAGGTCTGCTTTGGTAACTCTAACATTTTGATGGAAAACAAATGAAGTGAGGGTTAAGTTGTCTATATTGACCCTAAGGTTGGCAAGGAACTCATAGAGGAGCTCAAAGTTAAACAAAAAATCTAGGGTGAGAAGAAATTGAAGGGAAGTGGAAGCAAAGAGGATCATCACCTCAAAGTTGAGGGCAACTTGATTTAGCATATGAGGAGTGATCTTGCATGCTTTGAATTTGTGGTAGGCATCCTCAAATTTTTTAGAAAGGAAGTGATCATCATGGTGATAAGAGGAAGATGAACTTCCCAGGACGATTCACCCACATTTGCTTAAGCTAGCCATTGAGTACAAATGAGTGAAGAAAAGTGTATTGAAGAACGGTTGAGTGAATTTAGCATATTTCCCCTAGTTTTTAAAGAAGTTTTGACTCATCGTACAATGAGATCAAATATCATAAAGTAAGATCAAATATCATAAAGAATAATCAAGTAATTATTTCGTCTAGATGACTGTTCAGGAAAAGGTGGTCAAATCATACAGTACGATTAGGATCGTACTAGATGATATGAAGGAAATACATTCATCCTGAGGGGTCATCAGTACGACCTTTGATGAAAAGTATCATACAGTATAAATGGGTATTTGTACCGTATGAAGGATAATGATATTATATAAATTGAGTAAAAATTTTCCCAATCCATTTGGCCACATGGATTATACAGTATGAAAGGTATATATCATATAGTACGAAGGGAAATAATATCATACGAAATGATTTGAATATTGTGATGATTAGTGACACGTGTATAATACAATATGATTAATGTATCATACAGTATGATGTGCAGATTAGTGATCAAATCTGGATCATTGATTCAATAGAGGGTTGTGATTTGTATATTTTGTGATGATCATACAGTACGAATTTGAATCATACATTACGATATGGGCAAAAAATTGGACATTTTGGGAATTGATTAAGATGAGTGTGTGAAGATCAGGAAACTCCTTGAACCCGTATTTTTTTTTTGTCATTTTTGTTTTGTTTTGTTTTTTTTTCGATCAAGCATGAATGTCTATTTCACCTAGTTTTGTCCTCAGGGTGCTAAAGGAGTCATAGGCTAGTGGTTTCATGAATATGTTTGTCAATTGATCTCATGTAGCTATATGGTATAATTCGTTATCTCCTTTGGCTACATGATCTCTTATGAAGTGATATCTATTGTCTATATGTTTTGTTTGAAAGTGTTGAATTGGATTTTTAGATATGCAAATTGCACTAGTGTTTTCACGTATATTGGGATGGATCCTACAGGTAATGCAAGATCTAAAAGTTATTTTTTCAACCATAAAACTTACACAACTCCCTATTGCTATGTATTCTACCTTAGTCGTGGAAAGGGCTATTAATTTTTTCTTTCTAATGGACAAGGAAACTAAGGATTATCATATGAATTGATAGGTTCCAAAGGTGTTTTTCCTATCTACCCTATATCCAGCAAAATCCGAATCTGAATACCCTAAGTTTTCAAAAGAGGTGCTATGTCTAGGATACCAAATTCCTATGTTTAGAGTTCTTAGTAGATATCTAAGGATTCTCTTGACCGCAGTCAAGTGAGACTCTTTTGGTTCAACTTGGAATCGGGCACAAAGGCATACAATAAACATTATATTTGGTCTACTAGCAGTTAAATAGAGGAGAGAACCAATCATTCCTTTATATTCTTTCTGGTCAACTAATTTTCCATTTGGGTCTTTATCTATTTGAATCGTAGAACCCATGGGAGTGTTCATGGCCTTAGCATTATCCATTTCATATTTTTCAAAATATCCTTGATGTATTTAGTTTAGTTAAGAAATGTTCCATCATCCATCTATTTTACACTAAAACCAAGAAAATAATTTATCTCACCCATCATACTCATTCTAAACTCATTAATCATTATTTTTGAGAATTCATCACATAAGGTTTTATTTGAAGATCCAAACAAGATGTCATCTATAAAAATTTTAACAGTGAGAATTTCATCTTTTACCCATTCTAGGAAGAGGATGGTGTCTACACTACCATTAACAAATTCTCTATCTAGTAAGAATGAGCTAAGTCTTTCATACCAGGCTATAGGTGCTTATTTTAAACCATACATTACCTTTTTTAATTTAAATACATGATTTTGGAATTATGAGTTTTCAAATTCTAGGGGTTGCTCAACATAAACATCCTCTTCGATTACCACATTTCAAAAAGTACTCTTAACATCCATTTGATATAATTTAATACCCTTGAAGCAAGGAAAGGCTAAGAGCACCCTTATGGCTTCTAGTCTGGATACTAGGGAAAAGGTTTCCTCAAACTCTAAGCCCTCAATTTGGATATACTTCTTAGCTACTAATCTGGTCTTATTTCTTTTTATGATTCCTAAGTCATTCACCTTATTTTTAAAGACCCACTTTGTTCGCACCACACTCTGCTCTTTAAGTCTCTTGACATGCAATGATGTCTCTATATGGGTGAACCTAGTGTACATGTCATATATAGTTTCGCTAGGTTTCATGCAAAAGAGTTCGTAGTCTTGCAATAAAATATTTAATATAGTATGTTAACATCACTAGTTCATTTATGCGTAATACGGAGTCTATTCCATATCTCTTTATTTGTAACACAGGTGGACACTCTCATGTAGTCTTCTGATTTCAATGCGCAAAAAAAAATAATACAGTAATTTTGTATTTAACTGTGCAAGTTTCCTATCCTCTCTATCCCATTCACTAAATAATATTTGTGTTTTAATGCCATTCAAAAGTTTAAAAGGTGCAGTGCAACATGTTTGTACTAACATCCACATGCGTTAGTCTATAAATTATAAAAAACTTAACATTCAAATTTTCCAAAAAAATAAATAGTAAGTTGTCAAACAAGGGTGGACAAGTTATGGAATAACCCTTTGTAGTATTATGGTTTCTAAGATGCGCCATGATTGATTTTCTCAAGATTTTCTAAAACACTATTTTTTAGATCCCACTCTGATACCATTTGAAAGTACTAGATGAGGCAAGAGAGGGGCGCGGGGCCAAGAGGGGGGGGGGGGGGAATTAGTATTTTTAAAAAATAAAATCCTAAATTAGGTTTCTATTTTGGTAAAAAATTATTTATTTTAAAAGCTAACTTAACTAATTTGAAGCAGAAGCTAGCGATTAAATAACGATTGCAACCATAGTGATGAAATTTTAAATTGCACAACAAAATGTTCTCCAAGCAGTTAAAGCAATGTTAAATGCAAGAAAAATAAAAAGCGATAAATGGAAGAAGCACACCAAAAATTTTTATAGTGGTTCGATCAACCTTAACCTACATCCAGTCCTCGGAGTCCTCCACTCCAAAACTTGCACTACTAAAAAAGTAACTCTCATTTTTCTCTCACAGTAAGGCGAGAAGCCTTTAAACAAACTCAGTTTCACCTTCCCTTGTGCAGCGGAGTGTAGGGTGTTATATCACCCTCTCGATGAAGGTAGCAGACCTTCTCATTTTCTCCCTTTGGATATGGTAGAGAACCTTTGAGTACTTTGACCTTGAAGGCTCTCCCTCTAAAGAGCTTCCACAAGACTCACCTGGGCCACTGGAGCAGCAAGTGTGAAATAGGATAGGAGCAACCGTGTGATCCCCTCACACTACTTCTCCCTGACTTGCAAACTAATCTTCTCCTTCCTCTCACAAGCCCTAAATCTTTTCAAGAAGCTCCCTCTCAAGAGTTCCCTTTTTTGTCATGTTCTTATCTCTCACTCTCTCTTTCAAAAAGCAAAGGCATTGATTATAAAATAGGCTTCAAGAAACCCTAAAATTCAATTTAGATTTTTTTATTTGTATAGTATGATCATATATTATACAGTACGACCAATTCAAAATAGCTTTCATCCTGGTTCAGAGGAGTACAAACAGGCAACAGTTATCTAATACATCATATAGTATGATATAAATATTATTTAGTACAATATACTATATTTCTTTTGTTCATACAGGACGAATGCTGGGATGACCAAAATTTGTCTTTATTCATCATTCTGATCAATTAAAATATTCATTTCATCTTAACCTATATGGATCATACAGTACAATTAGTTTAAAAATCAAGATTTCATCTAGTACAATCTTTGGTACGACAAAAAATAGCCTCGATTCATTGTACGGTACATTCAAGGTCATATAATATGATTAGAATAAAATCAAAGGTTCATCTGGTACAAATGTTGGTACACCCCAAAATTGTCTTAGTTCATCGTACGGTATGATCACATATCATTAATTAAGCCTTGATTTAAATGACTAATCATGGGGGTTAATTTTAGAAATTTTTAAAATATTTGTATGGTATGATTGGATCATACAATATGATGTGTTGAAATTTCAAATATTAAAAACTTACTTAAATTAATCTAGCGGCTAGGATTTTGGGTTGAAAATGAATCGTATAGTACAATCACTATCGTATAATACAATTAGTTCATAGAAGATAGCTGTTAAGAAATAGTGTATCATACAATACGATCTATATAAAAAATATATTTTTTTTTCTTTTAAGAAAAACTCTCCCCCTGTGTGCGCATGGTCACTTCTTTTGCATAGACTTTTTGTTGCCAGACTCAAGAAATAAAGAAATTAAAAAAATGAAGTTACATACTCCACATCTTATGCTGGCCAATCTTCAGTCTTCCATTGTCTTGAGCAGTGTGTGATCTCCCTGAAATGTTAGTACTATGTTGCCCAGTCTTGAGTATTCCATTATCTTGAGCAGTGTGTGATCTTCTTGAAATCTTAGTACTAAAAAATAAGAGTAACATTCAAAATATTTAATGAAGAATAAGATAATTCAATCAAAATTATTTGTCATCATCAAAATTAATGACTAGGGGTCATATAATACAATAATATTTATGCAATCACAAGCTATAGTAGTCATCAGACAAATTTTTCCATGTCTTCTATTTCAAGGAGACCAAGATGGCTTTAAATAGTTATTATCAACCATGATGAAGGTAATAAGGCCTAGAAAACAAGTTTCAATACAAAAAATGCAAAGTTTTTTATAGTTGAGAGTGTGGTTTCTTGGATCATCATAACTCTCACAGTTGCCTTTCATGGACGAAGATAAATATACCTAAAAATTTGTTGAGTGAGAAACAAATGTTCTATCAAATTAAGGGTGAGTGTTTGTTCATCCACCATAATGTTGATTATTCTAACATCTTCCCTAAATTCTATTGCAAGTTATTTATTTTGTACTAGGTTTTTTACTTACCTTACGCTAACTTAGCTAGTGTGGGTGTGGAGATAATGTAAGGTTAAGGCCTCCCCTTAGACTCTAGAGTTTTGAAGGGAGTTATCGAATCAATGATGAAGAATATGATAGGACCAATGATGGGCCCATAAAGTTTGCAAGGAAGGTGAATCCTCCTAAGTAGAAGGCATCGTATGAAATATAGGATGGAGATCTCCCATGGGGCCAACTGCCAAGAGACTATAGGTACCAAAGGAAGCATAACCTCTCTCCACACAAGGGGAAACCAGGTGTACTTGCTATCACCCCAGGGAAGGCTCATATCCCTCCTATTGCTAGGGGTATAAGTATCAATGACGATGCTGTGTGGAAGAGTGTCAAAACCAGACAAGACATAACCCACTTATAGAGTAGTTCATATCATGTTGGATTGTAACAAAATGGATTTTCCAAGACATTTTCGTAGAAAATTTCAAACTTTTACATTTATTTTTTGACTACAAGGCCACTAAATTACTTTTATTAAACACAAAATTTACTTATTATCAAATATCTTTTTCATTCATCTAAAAAAAATTTTACAACAAAATAATCATTTATAAATAATCCAATACACATAAGAGTATAATATAAAATAGAAAAGCCATTACTACCAAAAAATCTATAGCACAACATAGCTATAAACTATTCAAAACTTTTAGCTCCTTTCTCTACACAACTTGCCCATTCCCCTTGCTTTGACCTAAATCAGGTGCCAAAAAGTAGTTAGTAGGAAACACAACTCAATAGAGTACACTAAACCTATATAATTTTTTTATAATTAAAACTATAATTTCTATGCATACAAGAAATTAAATGTAAAACAAATTACTCATATAAAATGTTACAACCTGACTCGATATGACCTGATAACACATAGGTAATATCATATCCGATTATGGCAAGAACGACCCCAAGATCGAGTTGGGGAAGTATTAAAATAAAACTTCCAATTTATAAACTACACAGCCACTATTGAATGCAATATAAAGAAGAAGACTATTAAATCTCAGCATGATTTTTTTATATATCATCCAAAATATATATAATTTGAAATTTATTTACAATAGTTATTGGCTACAAAGACAACAACAAAAGTAAAATTCAAGCTAAAAAATCAAAAGTAACCAAAACCTACCTACAATAGATTGGAGTGTGCTATCCAAACTACTCAACTAACTCCATACCCTTCCTAGTGTTAGGAAAGTTGCTATTTGCATGTTTTATATTCCTGCAACTTGTATAGTTTTGATGATTCCAAATATTATTGTTTTATATGTTGTTATCTCCTAACATTTTTTGGAAGATTTATTTTTGCTCTAGTGTTTACTAACATTTCAGGAAAATCAACTCCAAGATATGAAGACTTGTAATCAAATTCAACAAATATTCATAAGTTTTGAAATGAGAGGGAGTGATTGTAATTTAGTGAAAAATCACATAATACACACTTGGGGAATAATTTTTGTAAACTGATCGTATGGGACGAACATAGTTCTTACGGGACAATCATGTGAATTACCCCTAAGAAGAACAATGGATCGAACAGACGGGGAGAAAATTTTTCTAAGTACTAATCATCCAGGATGAATTTAATATTCATCCCAGGATGAACTTCTTGGGATTCTCACTTGCACTGTTCATCCAGACAAAAAATAAGGTCTGTACCTAGATGAAACTCTCTATATGAGATTGTACAGGACGAAATAAATTTTCATCCCTAGACGAAACTCTCTATATGAGATCATACAGGACGAAATAAATTTTCGTCCCTGGATGAAACTCTCTGTTTAAAATCATCCCAGGACGAACTGAACCGACTTACGTCAGTTGGTTACGTCCTGAAGAATTTTGGGAAACCAACCTATGAAATAACCGTATCGTACCAGACGAACTTTATTCGTACGGGACGATTAGGGTGTACGAACATAATTCGTACCAATATACATAAAGCTCGTTTTCCGACAATTTAAGTAAAATTGTCCAGGATGATCCACAATCATACGGGACGATCCACTGCGTACAGAATTGAAAACTTGCAATTTTTGGGCGGTTTATCTTGTCTTTTGTATAAGTAGTTCAAATTTGACTGCCACCCAGTCTTTTTTGCTCATTGAACTTCATGCCTATTGGAAGAAGAGTAAAGGAGAGAGTGAGAGAGAGCATTCAAAGAAGGATTTCTACCACTGGAGCGTAAAGGCTTCGCTTGGTGATTCAAAGGTAAGATTTCTAACTTGTGATTTGAGATTACATCACTTTTTTTCTTTCTTCCTTCTAGATTTCTAGTGAGAAGATCTGTCAAGGAGATCCAGTTATCTGCCGACACTAGAAGAGTGTGAACAGACGAAGGGTTCTCTACCCACACTAGGAGAGTGTGAAAGGATGAACGGTTCTCTGCCCACACTAGGAGAGTGTGAAAGGACGAAGGGTTCTCTACCCACACTAGGAGAGTTTGAAAGGACGGACGGTTCTCTGCCAACACTGGGGATTATGTTAAAGGACGACGGTTCTCTTCCGCACTAAGTAGTGGTGAAAAGAGTGTTTGTAAAGGCTTCTCCGCCTTGCTGTGGGTGCAAAGGAGAGACACTATTGGTATTAGGGCAATACTCAGAGGGTGCCTCTGGGGTGTGGATGTAGGTCTGGTTTAGACCGAACCACTTTAAATCTTGTGTCGTTTACTTTATTGCCTTTTATTTTCCGCATTTTTCTTTTGTTTTAAAAAATTTGTTGTTGAAAAACTTTTCTATAAAAATTTCATTAAAAGTTTAATTTCGGTTCAACTAAAATTTAAAATAGGGTTAAGTTTTAAAACTACCAATTCACCCCCCCCCTCTTGGTAGCCTTGGGACATTAACTTAGGTCTAACAACCTATTCACTAGACTCAACAATACC
>NW_021319058.1:175852-229913 GCF_001605985.2 Dendrobium catenatum
CTAGGTTTTGAAAATTCTAAATACCCAAATCATGTTTTTAAGTTAAAAAAGGCATTATATGGATTGAAACAGGCACCTAGGGCTTGGTATGAGAGGTTGAGCACCTTCCTACTTGAAAGATCTTTTGAAAAAGGAAGTGTGGATACAACTCTCTTTTTAAAGAAATTTGGAAAGGATATACTCATTGTTCAAATTTATGTGGATGATATCATTTTTGGATCTTCAAATAAAAATCTTTGTGATGATTTTTCTAAAACAATAAGTAATGAATTTGAGATGAGTCTAATGGGAGATTTAAATTACTTTCTAGGTTTTAGCATTAAGAAACTTGAGAAAGGTACAGTTCTTAGTCAAACTAAATATGTTAAGGACATCCTCAAAAAATTTGAAATGGATAATGCTAAACCTGTTAGTACACCAATGAGTTCCTTAGTTCAGTTGGATAAGGACCTTAAGGGAAAATCTGTTAATCAAAAGAAATTTAGAGGGATTATTGGATCTTTACTTTACTTGACTGCTAGCTGACCAGATATTTGTTTAGTATTTTCTTATATGCTAGATTTCAACCAGATCCAAAAGAATCACATTTGACAGTAATGAAAAGGATTTTAAGATATTTACTAGGAACTCAGAACTTAGGAATTTGGTATCCTAAGTTTAGCTCTTCATTTGAAATTATTGGTTATTCAGATTCTGACATTGCAGGCTGTAGGGTGGATAGAAAAAGCACTTCTTGAATATGCCAATTCATTAGAAATTTATTAGTTTCATGGTCTAGTAAAAAACAAAATTCATTGGCCCTATCTACTATAGAAGCAGAATACATTGCATTAGAAAGTTGTGTGGCACAAGTACTGTGGTTAAAATAACAATTGATTGATTTAGGATGAATTATAGGCACTATTCCAATTTATTGTGATAATACTACTGCTATTTACATTTCCAAAAATCCTATTCAACATTCAAGAACCAAACACCTTGATATAATGCATCATTTCATAAGGGATCATGTATCCAAGTGAGAATTTGAACTTACCCATGTTTCAACTGAAAATCAACTTGCAGACATTTTTTGACCTTTATCCTTTGATACTTTCAGTGCATTAAGAACAAGGCTTGGTGTAATTGATTTAAATGCTTAAATAAAAATGTTTTTACAACATTGATGTTTTGTTTTCGTAGTTTATATTTTTTATGATTTTGTTTTTGTGATTTTTTTTATGTTTTTGAGTGATTTTTAATTAGAGTCTGTACATTTGTGGTTGTTATTGTGTTTTGTGTGTTTATTTTGGTTTTCTTTGATAAAAATACAAAATTCAAAAATTTTGTGTTAATCGTCCGGGACGAAAAATTTTTTCGTACGGGACGATGTGTGTAAAATGTTAATCTGCGTGATTTCAAACCGTCTTATGAGCAGTTTTTAATGTGATTCGTCTGTACGATCCTCACGATCGTCCGGGACGAAATATTTTCAACTCAATCAGGATATGGGATATATGCGTGAACAAATAAATGCCATTAATACCAAGATATTCATGATAAGTAGTTACTTCAGCTTTTTTGGTGCAGCACCACCTCCTCCTCCAGATCAGGGTCCATCTGAGTGATTTGTTCAGTGTTTGTTCAGTGTTTGCTCTATGTTTGTTCTGTACTTCAGTATTGTTCTTGTGTTAGTGATTTCTTTTTGTGTGTTATTTTTCCAGGTTTTAGTTGTGATAATATTGATATCAAAGAGTTTAAATTGTAATAGTTTTATTTGATATCAATATAAGTTTCAATGTTTTTGTTGTTAAATATTTTAGAATTGTGTGTTACGACTTTATGACATTCATTTTATTTTAATCTTAATAGTGCTTTATTTAACTTGTAAATTTAAATTAATTTCATTAGAAAATATAATTTTTCTAAATTTAGGACATGCTTATAACTTGATATACTTTGAATTTTGAATTCCATGTCTCTTATTTAGACTACATTATCTTGATATTATTATTGCAATTTAGATGTTTTCTTATTTTATATTTCTCTTTTCAATTAGTATTTATGCACTTAGAAAAATTTGAAATTTTAGATTATTGATTTTGGAAAGAATTCAAATACTCATGAAAATTGCACAAATGCACAAAAATCAAAAGGAAATGTGCAAAAAAAATTTGCAATGACAAAAAGAGGCACAAAATAAACCCAAAGTAAAAAGATGCACAAAAATGTACTGGTATAAAAAATTGAAAAAGATGCGCAAAGCGTCACATGTGGTAATTACTTCTTTCCAAACTCTTTTAATCTCTTAATTCAAATTGATCTGACGTTCATTTATAATTTAAATTGAAATTTGAAATATAAAAATTTTATTCATCCTTTGTGCAATAATTTTCTTTATCTTCATGTCTAAATTAGCACATGCCTTTGACAAATTCTTATTATTCTCTAAGTTATATCACATCTTAAATTATATGAAATTTTATGCTATTTCTAATGTTTTTGATTTTATTTACAAATCTTATCTCAATCACTTTCAAGATAAAAATATAAAATGAATTTCATAATTCTGCTTATATTTCTAACATTCTTTTCTTCTTCACTTTTTGATGTTGTCAAAAAGGGGGAGAAATTGTTTGTTGTGTCTTGTGTATTTTTATTTTTTTTATTTGTTTTATCGTATGTTTTTGTATGTTTGTTTGATTGTTTTTGTTTTTGTTTGGAGTTTTTGTTTTTATTTTATGTTGTATAAAAAATTTTGAAAAACAATTTTTTTTTTCAAATGCCTCCTTATTTTCATGAGTTCATCATTTCAGGGGGAGTTTAAGAGATTCTTAGAATTTCATGTAATACAAACAATAATTGTTTTGCCATCATAAAAAATGGAGAGATTGTTAGGAAAGTTTCTATTTGCATGTTTTACATTCTTGCAACTTGTATAGTTTTGATGATTCCAAATATCATTGTTTTATATGTTGTTATCTCCTAACATTTTTTGGAAGATTTGTTTTTGCTCTAGTGTGTACTAACATTTCAGAAAAATCAACTTCAAGATATGAAGACTTGTAATCAAATTCAACAAATATTCATAAGTTTTGAAATGAGAGGGAGTGATTGTAATTTAGTGAAAAATCACATAATACAAACTTGGGGAATAATTTTTGTAAACTGATCGTACGGGACGAACATAGTTCGTACGGGACGATCATGTCAATTACCTCTAAGAAGAACAATGGATCGAACAGGCGGGGAGAAAATTTTTCTAAGTACTAATCGTCCAAGACGAATTTAATATTCGTCTCGGGACGAACTTCTCGGGATTCTCACTTGCACTGTTCGTCCAGACGAAAAATAAGGTTCGTACCTGGACGAAACTCTCTATATGAGATCGTACAGGACGAAATAAATTTTCGTCCCTGGACGAAACTCTCTGTATGAGATCGTACAGGACGAAATAAATTTTCATCACTGGACGAAACTCTCTGTATGCGATCGTACAGGATGAATTAAATTTTTGTCCCTTGATGAAACTCTCTGTTTAAAATCGTCCCAGGATGAAACCCGTTCATCCCAGGATGAACTGAACCGACTTACGTCAGTTGGTTACGTCCTGAAGAATTTTGGAAAATTGACCTATGAAATAACTGTTTCGTACCGGACGAACTTTGTTCGTACGGGACGATTAGGGTGTACGAACATAATTCGTACCAATATACATAAGGCTCATTTTCCGACAATTTAAGTAAAATCGTCCAGGACGATCCACGATCGTACGGGACGATCCACTGCGTATAGAATTGAAAACTTGTAGTTTTTGGACAGTTTTTCTTGTCTTTTATATAAATAGTTAAAATTTGACTGCCACCCAATCTTTTTGCTCATTGAACTTCATGCCTATTGGAAGAAGATTAAAGGAGAGAGTGAGAGAGAGCATTCAAAGAAGGATTTCTACCACTGGAGCGTAAAGGTTTCGCTTGGTTATTCAAAGGTAAGATTTCCAACTTGTGATTTGAGATTACATCACTCTTTTTCTTTCTTCCTTCTAGATATCTAGTGAGAAGATCTGTTAAGGAGATCCGGTTCTCTACCGACACTAGAAGAGTGTGAACAGATGAAGGGTTCTCTGCCCACACTAGGAGAGTGTGAAAGGATGAAGGGTTCTTTGCCCACACTAGGAGAGTGTGAAAGGATGAAGGGTTCTCTTCCCACACTAGGAGAGTATGAAAGGATGAAGGGTTCTCTGCCCACACTAGGAGAGTGTGAAAGGATGAAGGGTTCTCTGTCCACACTAGGAGAATGTGAAAGGATGGACGGTTCTCTGCTAACATTGGGGATTATGTAAAAGGACGACGATTCTCTGCCGCATTGAGTAGTGGTGAAAAGAGTGTTTGTAAAGGCTTCTCCCCCTTGCTGTGGGTGCAAAAGGAGAGACACTATTGGTATTAGTGCATTACTCAGAGGGTGCCTCTGGGGAGTAGATGTAGGTCTGGTTTAGACCGAACCACTATAAATCTTGTGTCGTTTACTTTACTTCTTTTTATTTTCCGCATTTTTCTTTTGTTTTAAAAAATTTGTGGTTAAAAAACTTTTCTATAAAAATATCATTAAAAGTTTAATTACGTTCAACTAAAATTTAAAAGAGGGTTAAGTTTTAAAACTACCAATTCACCCCCCCCCTCTTGGTAGCCTTGGGCATTAACTTAAGCCTAACAACCTATTCACTAGACTCAACACCTAGGGCCTTAAAAAAAAGTAAAAGTATGAATGAGCTAACACAGTTCATTAGGCTATTGTATCCTAAAATAATGATCAATAATCAAAACCAAAAGAACTAAAATCACTATGTTGAATCATATACTAAAATTAAATACAATTAAATATATGGAAATGAATTAAATTTAAGAAAACACTTCATAATAGAATCCCATCATGATAGCCCATTGGCTTTAGCATAATAACACTTAGGTAACAAATCTCACCAGCATAAATGAATCCCACCTTGACTTCCCACTAGCACTGGCATAACTGAATCTCGCATCGGCCGCCCACTGGTGATGACAAAACAAAATCCCACCTTGGCTTCCACTAGAGCCAGCATAATAGAATTCTACCTTAGTTATCCACTGGTACCAGCATAACTGAATCCCACCTCGGTCGCCCACTGGCGCCGGCATAACTGAATCCTACCTTGGCCGTCCAATGGCCCCGGTATAATAGAATTCCACCTTGGTTGCCCTAAAGCACCAGCATCACATAATAACACTTTACAACAAATTTTTTAATGCATTTCATTAACCAAAACATAATTAGACAAAATTCAAAAATTGTCTAAATATCCCAAAAGTATGCAACAAAAAAACTATTGAGAATAATTCACAATTTCCAAATATAACCAAAGTATCCTAAGTTGTGTATAACATCATTCTAAAGCTTTAATTAAAATGAAGCACTATTTTTATATGTTAAAATAAATTTTTTGAGTAAGAAAAACCACTACTTTTTTAAACCATCTGGCAAAAAATATCTAGAATATACTCAAAATATTTGTAATCACAATCTCTTCAACGTGTAAGAAGTTACATAATGAAAATTTTACCAAAATAATGTTATCATCATTTTTTGTTAACGGAAATATAAATCTGATAAAAAATACCAAAAACACAAAATTATTGAAATCCAAAATAGTTAAAATGTAACCTGCCTTGAGACGAGCAAATTTCTCAACTAAGCTTACAGAGAAAAATTGCTCTATGACTGACAAAACCAAACTTCCTTCTTTCTCTCTCCTCTCTTTCTTCTCAATTTCCTATAATTTTTCTCAGTTAATGCCCCAAATGGCTAAATAAATGGATAACAAAAAATTAAAAGTAGTAAACAAAGCACACTAAGCTATAGATAACAAATAAATTAAATACATTACAACATCTCTTTAGAATAAATCACAATAATTTCCGTGGAGGTACTTATAATGATCAATTTTTTGCACCACAAATATTCATAATTTATGGTCCTGGAACTCTCACTCAAGCAACACATTAAGAATTTAAGGAACTTATAGCTTCTAATACAACAAATCAAAACTCCTTAAATTCATACCTTTCACAAATATAAGCTTAAAAATAATTGCATTTTTAGATATCGCAAACAAATAATTTTGAAGAATGCCATATTGGTAGCAAACTAGAAAAAAAAAAGTTTAATAATCTCGCACAATTTTTTTTTCATATTTTTAGATCATAACCAAATAATCACACATTATTTACAACTATGTTTTGAGACTTTTATCATACTGCAATACTATTTATTGATGTCAAAATTATTTTTTGAATGCTTATTAGAAAATCTTAAAAAAAATTTAGATTATAAAAACTTGAGAAAGGTTACATGTAACCTACCTTAGTTTAATAATATCTCAAACTAGCCCGATGGATGAAAATGATTCGATACTGCCCCAAAATGGACATTTTTCTCTCTATAAATCTCTCTCTTTCTCTCTATGGTTGGATACTTTCGGGACAAATGATTTTTAATACATAAAATTTGAATGATTTTTAATATTCATTTAAGAATTCAATTCACAATGCAAAAGAACTAAGATAACTAGTACTATAGTACACCATTAAATAATCCAAAAAATACAAAAAAAAAACATGACACTTTATTGCCACCCCCTTGCCCTAATGTGCTCTCCCAAATTAATGTTTTTTTTTTCTATATTTATAATAAAAAGATAAAAGTTAAGAAAAGCACTACTCCTAAGGAAAAATTACACATTAAATTTCTCACAAAAACTCTTGGGACACTCTTAAGAACAAAATAATTGCATTAAAAAACATACAGAGGTGTTCATTAAATAGAAAATATAGAAATGCAAATACACAAGACTTACTAGATTTTATCCATATCAGTTTGGAGTACTATTTTAGTAGATATTGCAATCATCTTCTATTAAAAAAATTTATCCTTGATAATTTCATGTACAAATTATCAAGATAGATCAGTATAAAGTTACCTCATCTCAGATTCTTTTTCTTACTTAGCTTCCCTATTATATCTATGCTTGCACTACACTTTAGCCATCATAATCTTTTTACTTTGTAGTTTCCTAACATCATAGGCAAACATTCATCCTTCTTCTTCTCTATAGCTTATATTGGGCCATCAATATCATTTATATAAACTCTACTCATAAGATTAGAAACTCATTTCCTAAGATAGATCACATGAAACTCACCATGAATCTCAAAAAACTTGTTATAGTATAATATATTATTTGCAAACTTTCCACTCCTTCTAATTTCCTTAAATGGTTCAATGTATCTCTAGCTTATCTTTCCTTCTTTTCCAAATATGTATACAAACTTTTTAGGGTTGACCTTCACATGTATATTATCTTCAACCTAAATTGAGTAGATAAATGCTTTGAATTGTAATATTTTTTTCATCTACCCAAATATACTTCAAAACTATCTCTTATGAGATATATCTTTATAGTGCCATAATCTACTAGTTCTAGCACTAATAGTTTTCGCTCACCCACCTCTATCCAAGAAGAATGTGTTATGCACTTTCTACCATATAGAGCTCATAAAGGGTCATATTAATAATAAACTAGAAGTTGTTGTTATAAGAAAATCCCATCAAAGGGATGTGGTCTTCCCAACTACCACCAAATTTATGTACTTGAATTATACTTTCAAACTAAACATATATTTGTAGATGAAAAATAATATCAGAAAGTAATTTTATTCCTAAGCTTCCTCGAATACTCCTACATAAAATAGAGATAAATCTACCATCACTATTATAAATAATTACATTGGGTTTTTGGTGAAGTATGACAAGTTAATGTATATACACCTATGCTAACCTTTCAACATAATCTATCTGTTAGATTGGAAGAAAATGAGCAAACTTTATTAAATAATTCAAGTTAAGTGGAAAAACTATTATGTTTAAATAATGAATTTTATTATGGAAAATGTTAATGTAATTAATTGTGCATAGTAAATTATAGTAGGGAGTAAGGATGAAAGGATGATTCACCAGTGCTACGGTGCCCTATCCTTATGTTCCTTAGAACCCCACATTAGAGAAGATGACACTGCAACACATCATATGCTGGTGTCACCATGCTCAAACCCCCTTTTAGATTCGAAAAGATAGAGATCACGGCACCGACCTGCCAACTATCATACTACATGTAATTACATCAAAGTTACAAATAAACTTGTCAAAGTACTACCTACTAAGTGCCATGTTCAATACAACATTTTTAGAGGTCCATGGAGCCAATGAATAGACTAAACAATCCAAGAGAAACACAATACTTTACCCAAGTTAATGCTTTAAGAAGGACCACCACTGTACCACAAAACTTAGTGTCGCGATGCATTGGGCCCCACTTCTCCAAAATTTAATCTCAAAAAAGGAGGGGGGGGGGGGTGAATATGAATCATAGTATTTTATTAATTTTCTTTTTTTTTTCTTTAATTTTTTTTTCATGAGGAGTGTTCGTAAGTGTGTCCAAATTGTAAGACAAACAAGGAATAATTTTAGGATGGAGAGTCAGCCTTGATTTATGATTTAACTAGGTTTGATCATTTCATTTTCTATATTATGAATTTCTAGTGTAATAAAAAGAGCTACTTGCCTTTTGTTTAAGATGAAAGTTGGTGGAAAGTTTCTTTTTCTTTGAGTTTATGATGTAATAGTAATTTTGTGTGCAATTAAAAGTAGTCTACATTTTATCATGCAAGCATTGTTTCATGATTCACACCCCTTTATTTAGTTATGTTTTGGCCAAATATAAAACTAAAGCCTAGTTTTATCAATGTCCACAATAGAGGCGTAGTGAAATAATAGGATAAACATGAACTCAGTCCTGGAAACATAGACAAATGATTTTGGAGTAGAGGGATCTTGAAAGACATAATGTTCTTGTAGTGTAGTTTATGATTAGCTATAGTTAATCATGGATTCATTAGGGTTCCAAGGAGCTTGTCGTATACAAAGAATTTATAGTGCTTTGATTCAAAAATTCAATTTATATGCTAGTTCTGCAGGCACATAAAAATCACTAAACTCATTAATTCAAGGATTTCATTTGCATTAGAGAATTCTAACACAACACATAGTTTATTTTCTTTTTAACTCATCTTTATCAAACATATCTTAGGATATAAATTCATTGGTTAATATAATTTGTACTTAACTTGCAAAAGATAAAACTTAATTCATTGTGGGAACAATACTCTTTCTCATTCTATATTACTTAAATGATACATGAACTTGCATGATATCTTCTAGCCAGTCAAGTTTTGGAGCCTTTGTAAGGGATGCAATAATATTTCTTTATTGAGTTAATATTAAACTTAAGATAAAAAAAATATAATCTCACTTCTATTTTTAATTTTTGAATAATCAGAAATGTTGAGTGATTGTTATTATTTATTTTGCTTATAAACTCATGTTTTTATTTCTATCAATTTATTTGTCGTTTGTTCTCAATTGTATTGTGTGTGTGAAGTGTTATTGCATTTGCCTGAGTTGTTCTTCGCTTGGTAGAGATATTATATCTTTAGAATCTTTGGATTTAGAAATTGAAAAAACCCTTACAAACTTAGGAAACTAAGTGAATCTAAATAGTACTTAGAGATGGAAAATCTAGAATATGAAGTGAATAAGCCTAGAACTTTAAGGATCTATATAAACCAATTAATTGAAGGTGTCTACCAAAGCAATTGTAACCCTAATGTCCAAGTAAATAACTTTGAGCTTAAGCCTTGCCTAGTTAATTATCCAAATTTATTATAATGGGATAGTAGGGTTGCTTAGATCAATTATAGATCCAATTGTAGGGGGGGGGGCCTTTTTGGTCAAAGCTATTTGAGAAAGCCTATAAACAAAAGAAATGACAACAAATAAGTTATAGTGGCCATCTAGTAGCATTCATCCCAAAAGTTAGCTAACATACATAATTCTGATGAATTTTTAATTCTCAAATCCTAGTTAGCAGTCATATCTAGGAAACTAGATAATTTAGGTATCAACTCAACTCAGAGACCACACAGTACTTTCAAGGAAAATGTAAGGACCATTGGGTGAACTTGAATTATGAAGTATAGAATCCTTAAAATTAGCTAGAAATAACCAAAATAATCCCTACTCTAATACTCATAACAAAAGTTAGAAGAATCTCCCAAAGTTTAACTAGAGTAACAATTAACTTGTAGGTTACAATAATATGATTAGTATCCCTACAAACTAAGGAGCAAATCAGAACACCCATCAACCTAATTTCCCTAATGTAAGGCCAAACATGCCTTCTGAAATCATTTCTAATAATTAATATAAGAAGAAAAATCCATCATTAGAATAATTGGTGTTATATATGGTGTCCTAATTTCAAAGCAAAGTCAGTGCCAATTTAAATATAAAAAATTAATTATTGTAATTAACTAATTCCTTGAATAATTGACCTTAAGAAACCTTTCTAGCAAAACCTAGATTAATCCTAGAGATAAGGCGAAGGATTAGACCAAATCCTTAAAATTAAGGAGTGTAAAGGAGTTAGAATATAGGAATAGAGAAAAGGAACAATTTAAGAATCATGAGGAATTACACAAATCATTAGTTGAGCAATTAAATTAGATAGTTAAAGAAAAGATACCCATTAGGAAGAGTATAAAAAGAACAACACCAATTTTCCCCATTGATTACAAGGACATTGTTTAGAAAAGTAATTTGAAAAAATTTTGAAAGTCTTTAAGAAACTTACTATAAATATCCCTTTCATATAAGCTTTAGAGTAGATGTATAATTATGTCAAGTTCATGAAGGATTTTTTAAGTAATAAAAGAAAATTTGGATATTTTGAAACTATTGTACTAACTAAGGAATAAAGTGTTATTCTTCAAAAGAAGCTTTCTCAAATGTTCAAGGACCCTGGTAACTTTATCATTCCTTATATTATTAGGGATTTTTTTTTTTTGGGAAAGCATTATGTAATTTTGGAGCTTGTAACAATTTAATGCCCATATTCATGTTTAGTAGGCTTGACCTAGAAAAAGTTCCCTGCTAAAATAACCTATAATTTGTCGATCGATCTTTAACTTATCTAAGAGGGGTTATAGATGATGTTCTTATAAAGGTTGATAAATTTATCTTTCTTATGAATTTCATTGTTCTTAATATAAAGGAGATAAAGAAATCTATAATCCTAGGTAGACTTGCCCTTAGCTTTAGACTAGTAACAATAGGTGCTTATATGGCTAAGCTGACCATGAGGGTATAAGAAAAGGAGGTCACCTCTAATGTGTTAAAGTCTATTCCCTAATAATACTAGTGATGACCAGTGTTATAGAATAACATGGTACATAATTATGTGGAGGATAAGTTTGGCGTGTTATTAAATGTGGGACTTTTGGTGAGAGTATTATTTAAGGCTGTGAAAAGATACTTTAGGAGTCATACAACTTCTACTAAGATCCATGCCTAAGGTTTATAAGGATAGGTTAGATCCCTTAGAGACGTCATTTGTTGGATGACCGTTTAGACCATCCATAGTTGAACAAACATGTTGAAATTGAATTTCTTAAATGCAGTTTTGAAATATAACTTTTTAGGAAGTGCATTTAACATCCTAATAATTATATCAGCTAATCTATATAATGTTCAAGAACAGATGTTAATAAGAGTGCTAAGGAAATATATTAAGGCTTTTGGCTGGACTATTATGAATTTTAAGAGAATAAGTCCTTCAACTTGTATGCATAGGATCTTGATGGAGGATGACCACTCACCAAAAACTAATGTTTGGAGGACTTAACCCGAGTATCAAAGAAGTTTTGAAGAAGAAAATCCTTAAATGGTTAGATGCATGAATCATCTACGGTATTTTTTATAGTGCATGGGTAAGCCCTCTCAATTGTGCCCCAAAGAAGGGAGGGTTGAATATTGTATTGAATTAGAGGCATGAGTTGATCCAACTAGGACTATGATTGGTTGGAAGAATTACATTAACTCTAAGTAACCAGACACACTCATATGGGGGGAGAAAAATTAAATACTTTAATTTTTCTATTAATCATATTTTACGATCTATATTATACTATATGTTATGTTCAACCATAAATAAATTCAAAATTTTAATTAAATTAATTAATTAAATTGTGTTATAACTAATCATATTTTATGACCACCAAAATTGTTTAGGATGGTCAGCTATTTTGAGAAACATTACTATCAAATCTTTATTGCTTAAATTAAGAAAATTTGACATTTGAATTTATTATACTATACAAACCATTTCGTTCTATAGGAACAATAATAAAAATTTCCCAATTTAATCTTAAAGATTAATAAATCTAATAAGGATCAATTCTTCATTAATTATTATACTATACAATCACTATCATGTATGATGACTAATATAGAGCTCAATGGATAATATGTGATTTGATTGAGCTAAATATATTGTACTATTATACATCATACAATATAATTACAGATAGAATTTAATTAATCATACAGTACCATTATTCATCATATTGTACTATTAAAAGATCGAAATTAAACTTTTGAAATTATATGATATGAGTATCATACTATATGATTAGAGTAATTAAAATAAAAATTAGGTTTTCTAAAAGCCCACTTTATAAACTCAACATCAGAAACTTTTATGAGTTTAGAGGTTTAGTAGTTAGAGCCAATTTCTTTGGACAGAGAGCTTTGGAGAGTGCCCACATCATGAGGGAGAGAGAAGAAGTGAGGTTGAGGGAGGGTTATCCTTAAGGGAGTCAAGGGGTGTAAGGGGATTCACATGATTGCTCAGGCTAGCCTTCACCTTGTGTTCTCTTATTGTGTTTATGTGGAGCTATTTGAGAGGAGAAATAGAAAGAAAAGTCTTTGGGGGGAAAGTATTTTTAGCCAATTGGTCTAGAGATCAACACTCCACAGGGTCGAGAGGTGAAAGAAGGGATTAGCATCTCTTCTAGGTTGGGAGGCAAAAAGAAAGATTGACATCTCTATTAAAGTGAGTAGCTAAAGGAGTGAAAATTAAGCAGTAATTTATTGTGAAAATTAAGCAGTAATTTATTGTGTTAAATTCTTGTGAATATGCTTATCTTTAGTTAATGTTATGCAGGAATTTTTCAAAAAATGGAGAAAAATTTGTAAATATTGAATAGGCCCTGTAGTGCTAGAACTATAAACATCACAACATAATTAACATCCTGTAGCTATATCAAGACATTATAATGATGAATTCTTGAGAAAAATGCATATAATTCAATGCACTAGCAAAATAAAGGTTAGTACCATAGCACTTCACAGTATAGAAATGTAAGAATTTAACTTTTCAATAGAAGAGTCTTAGGAAAATTGCATAATATTTTTACACCATAAAACCAACCTCAAAAGCATCATAATTCCAAATGATGTAAGTAAGTACTATAACTCTTAACTTTTGTAGTATCTAGGTGAAGTAGTTGATGACAAGAAGAATTGCATTGAATGTTTCAAACATCATGTCAGATTAAGGAGTAAACACACTAGATAAGCATGGCACCACGTAGGAGAATGTCTAGCACTGCTAAGTTGCAAGTTCATAATACAATGTCACATGCCCACCATGTTGAGAATCATAGCCCATAAGTCCTATAATAACTATGATTTTTTTTTTTGAGGGAGTGTAGAAGTTTTGAATATTTTTCTTAAAGGAGAGGCAAGATGAGAGTAAGGTACATACTTTAGAGTAGTTGGCTAACATTAATGAGCAAGCAAGTATTTGGAGAGGAAAGGAGTGCAGAGAGTAATGTTGTAAGGAGAGATTCACTTTCGGAAGAGTTCATTTGCAAGATTTATTTGGGATCTTTTATTTTGTGTGATATGCCATTATGCTTTCTACTTATTCTTTTTTTCTTGAACAAGGAATAGAAATTATGTTGTTCTATTTTTATTCTATGGCCAAGTAAACTCATAGTTTTGGACTAATTTTATGAAAACTAAGTAGTTACTAATGTCAATCCTTTTACTTTAAATTATGAATGGTTATTTTTAATATCTTTACTCTTCGTTTAATCTATATAATGGTCATGTGTAGAATAAAAAACTAGTGTGATATATTACCTTGACAATGAAATATTCGAATAATTAGGAGAATTCGAATGGAATATTTGCATGCTTAGACATGATATGTTTAGTATTTTAGGGTATATAGAGATAGAATAATTACAGGAAAGCCATAAATCTTTCTTTACATTTGTTCAAACTTCACTGAGATTTAAGGATGCATATGCTCTAATTTATAACTAATTTAGGAGAGTTGATAGGAAAGCTTAGGAGATTTCACTATCATTAGTTCAAATCACTTTATCTATTGGTATCTTCACTTTTCTTCAAAAATTCTTGTTGTGAATCTGATTTTAGAAAATAGAATTTTGATGATAGCAAACACTTCTATTGAATGATCATATCATCCTGGAAGAATACAGGATCATTCGAGATGATTAGTTAAACAAAATCATAATTCTTCCTGGATGATGTTTAATCGGTCTGGTTCATTCAGGGCGATTCTCTGGATGATATTTTACCCAAGAGAGTATCTTTTGCTACTTTCTTGACCTTATAGAGCCTAGAGGAGAGGGAGAGAAAGAGAGAGAGACAGAGAGACAATCTTATGAGGGAGAATTTGTGAAGGGTTTCATAAAGGTTGCTCAAAGCAAGGATCAAGTCATCTTCTCAGATCGTCATCCCTTATTCTTGGAGGTTCGAGAGAGGTCCACTTTAATAAACGTTCAAGGTTCTCTGTCTGCTTCAGGAGGAAGCAAAAGGAGTCGGGTTCTCTGCCTCACCTATTGTGAATCTATGGCTTATGATTTTGATGATAGCAAACATTCTTTTTTCTCTATAATTGCCTTATCTACTGACATTTCAGGTTCACACGATATGACTGCAATTTGGAATCAACTCAAGATTGGGTAGACTATGTCAGAGTCAGTTTGTATACTTTTTCCTTTCTTGAGTCTATTGTATTTGGTGTGACTCTTGATGCTTTGTAACTTTGAAGATTTTTTTACTGTTCCCTAGAGTTTACTATTTTTGGTAACATTGTCCGGGACGATATTTATATCAGCTTGGATGATCTGTTCAAAAATAGAAACCCTAATTAGGGCATCCTCATTAAAGCAGCCGTCATTATGCAAAACACATCATCCTGGACGATTTTGTTTCAGCCAGGATGATAGGCTCAAATTAGAAAGAATCTGCTACCAAATCTATTTAAGAATTACTTATTTTTGGACATCGTCTAGGACTATAAAATATCATCCAGGATGATCCAGGGCAATTTTTCCAAAATTTCTCTAGAATTTAAGGAAGCAATTATAACATGATTGCACGATCAAATTGTCTTGGACGATCGCAAAATCATCCAAGCTGATACACTGGACGATTGGACATCAGACAGCTATTTTTCAGGGCGATGTTCAGGACGATATTCCACGATTTATTCTGATTGTCCAGGACGATATATTATCGTTCTGGACGATATGAACAAACTTCTTCTGATCGTCTCAAATCGTCCCGGCTGATTGGGCTTAAATTGTACTAATCGTACATGACAATATTTATATCATAGTGGATGATAAAGTTCACAACTTGCATTAATGAGCTCGTTTAGAGATCTTCTACTTAAACTTTAGCAAGGCATTTTGTAAGTGTCTTTGGCAGCCATTGTAGCTTCATTCTTTTGGGGAAAACTTGAAGAAAGAGCTTGAAAGGGAGTGAGGAAAGGGTGGAGTTTGATAGGGTGAGAAGATCCTATGAGTGGGGACTCAATGGAGGGTGGAGGGGGTTCCACACGGTTGCTCCAAAGTATAAGCATCAACAAAAATGGAAGAAAGGTAAAAATGGTAAGGATGTTAATATTTCTTCTGACATTATTTGCTTTTGATGTAGGAAGCCTGGACATGTGAAAAATTAGTGCCCTAATTTAAAAATTCTTCCTGCGAAATAAAATGGTAAAACGAAGCAAATTTTAAACTGAGGAAATAATGAAAAGCAAAAAATCTCTTGGGCAGACCTGGTCTCTAAAGCATCGGACCAGGAGCAAGATGGTGCTTAAACCCTTATTTGTTTTTATGTTTACATGTTTTGTTTATCCTTTTATTTTTGTGATTTTCTATTTTTTTTATTCTATTTTTCTTACTTTTCTTTTTTTATTAAATTTTTATGTGTCTTTTCTCTGATCAACACACACATCACCTTTCTAAAAAAGAAAAACCTACCTCTTATTTTTTATTAAATTCTTATGAAAATTGTGTTTGACTTATCTAAATATAGTCAAAGGAAGGAAACTCATGATTTTGACTCTCAATCTCTGTTTCCTTAAAGAGGTTATTCTACTTTTGATTTAAAATCTTCATCATATTTTAAATTAGATTTTGAAACTGAATTTTTTTTCATCTCCCTACATTTTATCTATTGCATAGAAATCTTTTGCAAGATTGTTGAATCTACCTCTTAATTTTCATAATCAAGTAGTTCGTTGTGTCAATAGAATGGGTTTACTTTTGTTTTTTAAATTTTAGAAATGTAGCATATTAAAAAAAAAAAGTGACCAATGATGCCAAATTAAAGATGTGCAATGACGCCAAATTGAGAAAGATACACAAAGTGTATTAAAACAAAAAGATGTGCAAAGTGCGCCAGAAACTTGACAAGAGGCATAAAATGAGCCCACAAAGAGTATGCTCACTTTTTCTGTTTTATTCAAAGCTTAAGAAAACCCTTAATATTTTCGATACTTGATTTTTATATCTTGATTCCTGATTCAACAATTCGTGCATTAATCTTCTATTAGATATATTTTATGAAAGGAGTTTTGAAAAATGATTATTTCTATCTCTAATTTATTTCATGATTTAGATATTGAATTAAAAAGTTTTTGAGCCTTTTTAAAGAGCTTAAGTTTGGATTAATAAATTCTGAATTTCTAAACTTTTCTGGGATATGCGTTGTCAATCCAATTCTACTGAGTTTTTTATTAAAACGAAGAGGTAACTTTCTCATTTTAAAAATATTTGTTTTTTCACTAGATAAGGGAACTTTTTTTGTCTTTGTTCGTTTTGTTTTTTGTTTGTGCCTCCTCTCTTTTTGATAATGTCAAAGGGGGAGAACGTATTGTTGAATTTGTATCTTTTTTTTTCTTTTAAAAAAAATTAAAACAATAAAAATATTTTATCTCCCCTATTTTTTAAAGTGTTATTCTAGTGAGGGGGAGATTAGAAGAAAATATTCCTTTTTGCAAATTCAAATTGAAATATTTGCAATCATAAAAAAGGGGGAGATTATTGCATATCTATAGCTTATGATTTTGATGATAGTAAACATTCTTTTTTCTCAACAACTACCTTATTTACTGACATTTCAGGTTCACACGATCGGACTGCAATTTGGAATCAACTCAAAAGTGGTAGACTATGTCTGAGTCAGTTTGTACACTTTTCCCATTCTTGAGTCTATTATATTTGGTGTGGCTCCTAATGCTTTATAAATTGGAAGATTTTCTGACAGTTCACTAGATTTTACTGTTTTTGGTAACATCATCCAAAACAATATTTATATCGGCCTGGACGATTTGTTCAAAAGCAGAAACCCTAATTAGGACATCCTCATTAAAGCAGCCGTCATTATGCAAAACACATCATCCTGAATGATTTTGTAACGGCCAGGACGACAAGCTCAAATCATAAAGAATCTGCCGCCAGATCGATTTACGTATTACTTATTTTTGGACATCATCCAGAGGATCGTCCAGGACTATAAAATATTATCTAGGATGATCCAGGGCAATTTTTCCAAAATTTTTCTGAAATTTAAGGAAAGCAATTATGACTTGATTGCATGATCAAATCATCCTGGATGATTGCAAAAATCATCTATGCCGATATCCTGGACGATTGGACATCAGTCAGCTATTTTTCAGGGCGATGTCTAGGATGATATTCCATGATTTGTTCTGATCATCCAGTATGATATATTATCATCTTTGACGATATGAACAAACTTCTTCTGATCGTCTCAAATCATCCCGACTGATTGGGCATAAATTGTACTAATCATAAAGGATGATATTTATATCTTCCTGGATGATAAAGTCGGAAACTTGCATTAATGAGCTCATTTTGAGATCTTCTACTTAAGCTTTAACAAGGCACTTTGTAAGTGTCTTTGGCAGCCATTGTAGCTTCAATCTTTTAGGGGAAACTTGAAGAGAGAGCTTGAAAGAGAGTGAGGAAAGGTAGAGTTTGAGAGAGGGAGAAGATCCTGTGAGGGGGGACTCTAGGGAGTGTGGAGGGGGTTACACACGGTTGCTCCGGCAAGCTCACACTTAAATACCGTCGGATTCAAGGCTTGTCTCGAGGGAAGTTCACCAAAGAGGAAGATCTCTTTGGTGTCAAAGGACCCGGCGACACTACTGCACCAGGGAAGGTGGAAGTGATTTTGTAAGGGCTTCTTCGCCTAGATGTGGGGGCTAAAGGAAAGTCACTTAGTTTAGTGCAATTCTTGGAGGGTACCTCCAAGGAGTGGACATAGGTCAAGGTTTGATCAAACCACTATAAATCTGGTGTTTTCTTTCCTTTATTAATTCCGCATTTAATTTTCGCATCGTTGATTTCTTTGTGGTGAATCTTAGTTTTTAGTTTTAAGATTGTGTTTGTTTTAAATACCAATTCACCTCTCCCTCTTAATTAGCTTTGGGCCAGTTCATAGGGCCTAATATCCCTAACAAACTTTCATCACTGGTATCGATGGAATGGAGGTTTTATAAAGGCTTCTCCACCTTACTATGGGAGCAAAAGGAGAGTCACTGAGTTTCATGCAATACTCAAAGGGCACCTCTGGGGAGTGGACGTAGGTTGAGTTGATCAAACTTGTATAAATTTATATGTTCTTTATTGCTACTTTTTCTATATTTAATTTCCCCACTTTAATTTTTTTTGTGGTGAATTTTGGTTTTATTTGAGTTTATTTTTTTTATTGAAAGATTTTTTGAAATACCAATTCACCCCCTCTCCTCTTGGTTAGCCTTGGGCTAGTTTGAAAGTGCTCAGATTGCACTAAAAAATGCTCTGATACCACTTAAAAGTTTGTTAGGGATGTTAGGCCCTATGAAATGGACCAAAGCTAATGAAGAGAGAGAGGTGAATTGGTAAAAAAATATATTTCAATCAAAACCAATATCACCACAAAGAAAACCAAATGCAAAAATTAAATGCGAAAGTAATAAAGGAAACAACACACTAGATTTATAGTGGTTCGGTCAAACCTTAACCTACGTCCACTCCTTGGAGGCACCCTCCAAGTATTGCACTACAAAACCTTTAGCCCCCACAGCTAGGCAGGGAATCCCTTACAAAATCAATTCCACCTTCCCCGGTGCGGCGGAGTCGCCAGGTCCTTTGACACCAAAGAGATTATCTTCTTTGGTGAACTTCCCTCGAGACAAGACTTAAATTCGACAGTATTCAGGTGCGAGCTTGCTGGAGCAACCGTATGGAACCCCCTCCACACTCCCTTGAGTACCCCCTCAAAGGATCTTCTCCCTCTCTCAAACTCCACCCTTTCCTCACTCCTTTTCAAGCTCTCTCTCCAAGTTTCCCCCAGAAGAACGAAGCTACAATGGCTGCCAAAGACACTTACCAAGTGCCTTGCTAAAGGTTAAATAGAAGATCTCAAAACAAGTTCATTAATGTAAGTTGCTAACTTTATCGTCCAGTACGAAAGACATATCATCCTGGCCGATCAGTACAAATTAAGCTTATTAGCCCAGGACGATTTGGGACAATTAGAAGAAAATTGGTTACATTATCCTGGACGATATCACGATCATCCCGGACAATTAGTTTAAAACCAATTTTAATCATCCTGATCATCGCACAGAATAGATGTTGGCCGATGTAAATCGTCTAGGCCATCATCCCGGCCGATCCTACGATCATCCCGGACGATGTGATCGTATCAATCAACCAATAATGCTATTCAAATATACCAGATCAATTTAGGCATAATTGAGTTAGATTGTCCTGGATGTGTATATCGTCCTGGCCGATTGTCTAAAATAAAGAATACCTAATCTGATCATGGCGGCTGATTCTTTCTAAATTGAGCCTATCGTCCTGGATGATACAAGTATCATCCAGGCCGATTAGCTTATGATGGCTGCTTTAATGAGGATGCCCTAATTAGGGTTTTTTCTTTTGGACAGACCGTCCATGATGATAGTTATATCATCCCAGACGATGTGACCAAAAACAGAAATCTTTAGGGAATAATAGAAAATTTACCACGTCATAAATCATCAGGTGCCACACCAAATACAATAGACTCAAGAAAGAAAAAAAGATACAAACTAACTCAGACCTAGTCTACCCAATCTTGAGCTGATTCCAAATTGCAGTCAGATCGTGTGAACCTGAAATGTTAGTAGAAAGCAGTCGTAGAGAAACAATATCATCAAAATCATAAATCATATATCTGCAACAATCTCCCCCTTTTTGATGATGGCAAACATTTCAATTTGAATTTGCAGAAAGAAACATTTTCACCTAATCTCCCCCTCACTAGAATAATACCTTAAAAAAAGGGGAAAAAATATTTTTGTAGTTTTAAACTTTTTGTAAATAATAAAAAGGATACAAAGTTCAACTGTACGTTCTCCCCCTTTGACATTATCAAAAGAAGAGGAGGCACAAACAAAAAAACAAAATGAACAAAAGACAAAAAATGTTCCCTCATCTAGTCAAAAAACAAATATTCTTAAAATGAGAAAGTTACCTCTTGGTTTTTATCAAAAACTTAGTAGAATTGGATTGACAACACATAGCCCAGAAAAGGTTAGAAATTCAAAATTTGGTGATCAAAACTCATGTTCTTTAAAAAGGTTAAACAACTTTTTAATTCAATATCTAAATAAAGTAATAAATTAGAGAAAGAAACCGTTATTTTTCAAAAACTCCTTCCATAAAATATATTTAATAGAAGATCAATGCACGAATTGTTGAATCATGAATCAAAGTTTTCAAACTCAAGTATCGAAAGTATCAAGGGTTTTCTTAAGCTTTAAGAAGTATAAAAATGGTAAGTATTAAACTTTGTGGGCTTATTTTATGCCTCTTATCAATTGGTTGGTGCACTGCGCATATTTTGATACACTTTGTGTATTCTATTTTTTTTTTCAATTTGGCGTCTTTACGCATCTTTTATTTTTGGCATCATTGGCCAATTTTTTGAATATGTTACTTTTCTAAAATCTTAAAACCAAAAGTAAACCCATACTATTAACAAACAAGAGAATACTTGATTAAGAAAATTATGAGGTAGATTCAACACCTTGCAAAAGATTCCTATGCGATAAATAAAATGTTGGGAGATAAAAATTTTTTTTTTTAATAAAAAATTTAAAATCTGAAAAAGATTTTAAATCAAAAGTAGAATAACCTCTTTTAGAAAATAGAGATTGAGAGTAAAAAACATGAGTTTCCTTCCTTTGACTATTTTTAGAGATGTCAATCACAACCTACTAAAGATTTCAAGAAAATATAAGAAAAATATTTTTTATTTTTAGAAAAGTGAATGTGTGTGTTGATCAGAGAAAAAAATTTGCGAAACAAAAATTACAAAGAATAAACAAAACAAAAAACAAAATAAAAAATGAAAACATAAAATAACCAAAAATAAAACACCACACAAAAACACAAACAAGGCTTTTAACCATTATCTTTCTCCTGGTTCGATGTTTTAGAAACCAGGTCTGCCCAGGAGATTTTTTGCTTTTCATTATTTCCCTAGTTTAAATTTTACTTTGCCTTACCATTTTCTTTCGTAGGAAGAATTCTTAAATTAGGGCACGGATTTTTCATCTATCTAGACTTCCTATATCGAAAGCAAATAACATCAGAAGAAATATGAGCATCCTTACCATTTTTACAATTTTTCCACTTTTGCTTATGCTTTGGCGAGCTTTGTGATTTGCTTGACAAGTCATTACATTTGTTACCAACTAAGCTATCTTTTTCTATATCTTCAGCTTTTAGAATAATCGTTTCACCTGCATCCACAAGTCTTTGACCCAAACTTTGCTCGTAGGCAATGAGTGAGCCAATCAAATTATCAATAGAATATTTATTCAAATCTTTTGATTCATATATAGCAACTACTTTAGCATCAAACTTATCCAGTAGACAACGAAGAATTTTGTTAACTTTTTCAAAATTTGAAAATTCTTTTCCTAAAGCATGCAATGATGTCACAATTTGAATAAACCAAGTATACATGTCTAAGATCCTCTCATAAGGTTTCATGGAAAATAGTTTAAAATCATGCATTAACATATTCAACTTGGATTGCTTGATTTCACTAGTGCCTTCATATATGGTGTGTAGTTTATCCCAAACTTCCTTACGAGTAGTGCACGTGGATACTAACATAAAATCTTTAGAATTTAAAGCACATAAAAATTAATTTAAAGACTTTGCATTCAATTGAGCATCGATTCGTTCATCTCTATTCCATTGATTAAAAGGAATGTTAGTTTTAATTCCATCTAAAATTTGTGACGGTAATGAATAACCAGTTAAAATCATATGCCACAAAAAAAAATCAATCGATTGCAAGAAAGTAGACATGCGAGTTTCCAAAAATCAAAAGTAATATTTTTAAATAAAGGTGGTCTGGTGATTGAATAACCTTCCGCAATATTATGATTTAAAAAATTAGCCATGGATCGAAATTCAAAAGCTTTTAAAAACTATATTTTATGAATACTGCTCTGATACCACTTGAAAGTGCTCAGATGGCACTAAAAAGTGCTCTGATACCACTTGAAAGTTTATTAGGGATGTTAGGCCCTATGAACTGGCCCAAAGTTAATAAAGAGAGAGGTAAATTGGTAAAAAATATCTTTCAATCAAAATATAAATCAAAACCAATATCACCACAAAGAAAACCAAATGCAAAAATTAAATGCGGAAGTAATAAAGGAAAGAACACACTAGATTTATAGTGGTTCGGTCAAACCTTGACCTATGTCCCCAAGTATTGCTTTAAAAAAGTGTCTCTCCTTTGGCCCCCACAGCTAAGCAGAGAAGCCCTTACAAAATCACTTCCACCTTCCCTGGTGAAGCGGAGTCACCGGGTCCTTTGACACCAAAGAGATCTTCTTCTTTGGTGAACTTCCCTCGAGACAAGCCTTGAATCCGACGGTATTTAGGTGCGAGCTTGCTGGAGCAACCGTGTGGAACCCCCTCCACACTCCCTTGAGTCCCCCCTCATAGGATCTTCTCACTCTCTCTAACTCCACCCTTTCCTCACTCCCTTTCAAGCTCTCTCTTCAAGTTTTCTCCAAAAGAACGAAGCTACAATGGATTCCAAAGACACTTACCAAGTGCCTTGCTAAACCTTAAATAAAAGATTTCAAAACGAGCTCATTAATGCAAGTTGTCGACTTTATCGTCCAGGATGATAGACATATCTTCCTAGCCGATCAGTACAAATTAAGCTCATCAGCCCGAGACGATTTGGGATGATCAAAAGAAAATTGGTTACACAGTCCAAGATGATATCACGATCGTCTCGGACGATTAGTTTAAAACCGATTTAAATCATCCTGATCATCACCCGGAATAGATGCTGGCCGATGTAAATCATTCAGGCCATCATCCAAGACAATATGATCGTATCAATCAGCCATTAATGCTTTCTAAATATACTAGATCCATTTAGGCATAATTGAGTTAGATCGTCCTAGACGATGTGTATATCGTCCTGGCCGATTGCCTAAAATAAAAAATACCTAATCTTATCATGGTGGCTGATTCTTTCTGAATTGAGCCTATTGTCCTGGCTAATACAAGTATCGTCCAGGCCGATTAGCTTATGATGGCTTCTTTAATGAGGATGCCCTAATTAGGATTTCTGCTTTTGGACAGATTTTCCAGGATGATAGCTATATCGTCCTAGACAATGTGACCAAAAATAGAAATCTTTAGTGAACAATAGATAATCTACCACGTTACAAATCATCAGGTGCCACACCAAATACAATAGACTCAAGAAAGGAAAAAATATACAAACTGACTCAGACTTAGTCTACCCAATCTTGAGCTGATTCCAAATTACAGTCCGATCGTGTGAACCTGAAATTTTAGTAGAAAGCAGTCGTAGAGAAACAAGAATTGTTTGCTATCTTCAAAATCATAAACCATAGATCCGCAATATAGTTCATAAGGGCTTAACATCCCTTACGAACTTTAAATTCTCATTATAGTCAAAATATAACCCTAACATTCCAACAAATTAGCATGAAAATCATATTTTATACACATGCTTGATTGAAGTCATCAAAATAATCTACAAAAGATCCATCATGATTCATATAATATTCATCTCACAAATGCTTAATAATTATTTTACTAACATATTAATCATTTTGTGGAAATACTTGTGTGAAGGAGGGATGAAACTTCAAAATAAAGGTGAAAGTTAGTGAAGGTTGTTAAACTTTAAGGAACTAGCCTGAGGCTCACCAAGGAGGGCCGGGGGGAATTATTAATTTAAAAAAAAAATCAACTTCAAAACAATGATATCAATATGAAAAGTTTTCAAAAATTGAAAATGTTGAATTCTAATTAATTGCAAAAATGAATGCGTTTATCAAAAATATTGATTTAGCTATGATGATATCTTTATTTACAAAATGAGGCAATATTCACCAACATTTCATAGCAATTATAATAGTAATAAAATCTAGTAAAAGTAAAAGTGTGAAAAGGAAAAAAATAGACCAGATATTTTTATAGTTGCTCAGTCAACCTTGACCTATGTCAACTCCCTAGGGTCCTTCGCTTTAGGTATTGCACTAATCATTAAGTGACTCTCCTTTTGCTCCCATAGCAAGGTGGAGATGCCCTTACGAACTCACTTTCACCAATCCTGATGTGGTGGAGTGCCAGACACTAAGTCATCCTCCCACTGATGGCAGCAGACCTTGACTCATTTTTCTCCCACTTAGAGAAGGCGGAGAACCTTAGCTCCTTTTTATCCATCTTGGAGAAGGTAGAGTAACTTGGCTCCTTTTTCTTCCCCCTAAAGAAGGAAGAGTACCTTGATGACTTGTCCTAGAAGCCGCTCTGTCAAGAGAGCCATCAAGACTCACCAAGGCCATAGGAGGAGCAAGTGTGTGGCTAGCCCAGAGCAACTATATGATCCCTTAACACTCAACCTCACCTTCTTCTTCCTCTCAAACCTTGGATTTCTCAAAAACTCTTATCTTAGAGTTCCTTTACCTGTCATATAATCCTTTCTATATTTCAAAGAGAATCATAATAACTTGCTTAAGTATTGGACTTCAAAAAACCCTAGAAATTCAAGTTAGCCATCCTTGTTCATATAGTATGACTTGAGTTCGCACAGTATGATTAGTTCAAAACTAGACCAATCTAGTATGATGTAAATAGTTAATCAAATGAACTACTCAACTTTTCAAACACATCGTACAATAAGATCTAAAGATGTTTCAGTACGAACTAATAGCTTTTATCCTTTATTTGTATAGGATGTTTATAAAGAAAATTAAAGATCATCTATATATGTCATCTCATACTATTATCATTGTACAATATAGTTAATTGATTTCAAGTATGTCATCCAATATGATATGAACATCGTAAAGTATGACTAGTTCAAAAAATCATGGTTTTATTTAGTTTAATCTTTGGGATGCCCAAATTTCATCTATGGAAATCATTTAATACGATTAATACCATACATCATTATCTACTATTATTAATTAAATAATGTGTTGATTAATTAATTATGGTGGTTAATTTAAGTAAGAGTCCAAATGTTCATAGAGTATAAATATGATAGTACAGTACAATTATTTAAAAAATCAAAATTAAAAATCTTACTTAATTCATTCGGCGGCTAGGGTATTTAAAACATAACAAATCAAACAATACGATCCAGATCGTACAGCACGATTAGTTAACAATTTTTTTTTATTATTTATTGTTAAGCCCATTCTTTTTATACTGTTATATAATACGATTGTAAGTTATATAATGTGATTAGTACAAAACTTTTAACTATTAAACTTTTCTTCTCTTATCCTGTGTGTGTACATGGTCATCAAATTGTTTACACTCTTATGTGATCAGACTTAAGAAATAAAAATTTAATTACAGACTTTCTTTACTTGACATTCCAACTCTACCTATTCTTGAGCTACTAATAGCCTTGAGTTGTGTATGTCTTACCTATGATGTTAGTGCATTCAGACATTAGAAATATTTAAAATATTTAATGAGAAAAGTAACAATTCAATCAATAATATTTTTCATCATCAAAATCATAAACTTTGGATCCTTTATTGTAACAATCTCTCCCCTTTTTATGATGGCAAACAATGTTAGTTGATAGATAAGATAAACATTCTTTTCTCGTAAGCTCCCCCTTACTAAGTGATAGCTTTAAAAATTAGGGGTTACAAATTTTTTTTTTTTTTAAATAATAGATAAAAGAAAACATAGTAACACAAACATAGGATTCTATTTAGTCATACAACCAAAACATATATTTTGTCCTCCTTTTGACATCACAAAAAAGAGGAGAAACAACAAACAAAGAAATTAATATTGGAAATAAAAGCGATAAAATTGAACAAATAAGCAGTAAAGGTAAGGAAGATCATGATCAAGTGTTGGTGGTTGAAAATATTGATGGATGGAGGCAAATTAATTTTTAATTGAGGAAAATCTTTCCCCAAACCATATCATTTATTCCTCGTGTTGTTGGTGTTGTTGTTGAATATGGTAGTTGAGCTTGGTTTCTAATCACTCGAGTCACTGAATAATGTCATTGTGAGGGTGGGTATGCAGGGTAAGTAGGTGGAGGTGGCGGTATTGGTGGTGGTGTAAGTCCACCTGCAGGAGTAGCTTTCCCTTGTTCCTCATGCCCTCGATGGAAGAGGATACAAAGAGAGGCATCCATATAAAAAATAAAAAAATTATCAAATTAAGTAGGAAAGTTGATTTTGTAATTTTGTCTATGATATTTCCTATGATGTGTCATAAAGAAATATTTTATTTTATTTAGGTACTAGGATGTTGAATATGAGTCAAATTTTTTATATAATCAAGAATCATTTGAGCTTCATCGATGAGGGTATTCAACATGATTAGGTAGGTGACTACAAATAAAAGTGGGGTTATGTTAACCTAATCCCCAACTTCAAATATAATTAATGTTCTAAGGATATAATGCCAGTAGTTCTTATTTAAGGTGTGAATAAGTGGATGATGTTGGTTTAAGGGTACATTCCTAATGATCAAGTTTGTACAAGTCTAGTCAAAGTTAGTTGTAGAGATAAGTAATTGTGGATGAGATCTTTCAGTAGAAAGACATACATATTCCCCTAAGTCTTCCTTGGTGATCTCTACAAGTTGTCAGCAAACAAAGGACGTCTTGATAAAGGTTTTCAAATTTAGCCTAGGGTTTGCTAAGAATTTATAAAGAAGTTTATATTTGAAGAGAAAAGCTAGTGTGAGGAGAAATTGAAGAGTAGTGGAGGAAAAGAGGTTTATCACCTCAAAGTTAAGGGCTGGTTGATTTAACATTCAAGGGTTATTTTTACCTCCTTGTACTTATAATAGACTTCTTCTTCCCTTGTGGATAAGAAATTATAGTCAAAGTGATGAAATAAGGAGGAACTCTCCTAAGTCATTCTGCCGCATTTGCTTCCACCGACCATTAGACAGGTAGGTTTAGAGGGTGAGTGAGTAGCGAGTTAAGTGAATATAAATGCTTAAACATTCTAATTTGTAGATTTTAAGCCAATCATGTAGTACAATAAAGGTTAATATGTTACGATCAGATAAGTTAATTTATTTGGATGACTTATTAAAGAAAGTGGCCAAATCATATAGTACGATCAAGTATCGTACTTGACAATCTTAAGGAATTATGTTCATCCCGAGGAGTCGTCAGTATGGAATTTGATAAAAAGCATCGTACAGTACAAAAAGATATTTGTATATCATAAAACATAATATTTATCTTACCTTTACAATTGAATTCATCTCAATGTAGTTTGACACATGTATCATACAGTACGAAGAGGGGTATCGTATCGTACGATTGGCATTAATTTCATACCAAGCGGATTGAATTTCTCAATTTCTAGCTAAATATACATCATAAAGTATGAATAAGGGCTCATATAGTCTGAATGTGGATTGTAGAGTACGATATTAAAATTTGAAAGATTTGGTGAGTCAGTAAGGTGTGTGTGATGATCAGGAAATACAAAAATATTTTTTATTAAACATAAACAACAAATAATAATATATAATCATGCACAAGAACAAACACATATAATTTAATATATATAAATGAATAATTCCAAATGATTTTTTTTTTAATCTTGAATTAAGCATGAATGATTTTAACACCTAGTTTAATTCTCAACGTACTAAAAGTGTTATAGAGTAGGGGTATAGTGAATATGTATTGAAATTGATCTCCTATAACTATATGATGCAATTGTATATCTCCCTTGGATATATGATCTCTTATAAAGTGGTGGCCAATATCTATATGCTTTGTGCAGGAGTGTTGAATTGGATTTTTGGATATGTAAATAGCACTAGTGTTGCCACACAAAATAGGAATTGTTCCTACATGTAGTCCAAGATCTAAAAGTTATTGCTTTAGCCATAAGACTTGAGCAACACAGCTCCCTACTATTAAATATTCTACCTCAGTTGTTGAAAGAGCTACTAAGTTTTATTTTCTACTTAACCAGGAGACTAAAGATTACCCTATGAATTGGCATGCTATAGAAGTGCTCTTTCTATCTACCTTGCATCCTACAAAATTAGAATATGAAAATCCTATGATTTAAAAAGAAGTGATGTGTCTAGAATATCATATTCCTAAGTTTGGAGTGCCTAACATATATCTAAGGATTCTCTTAATGGAAGTCATGTGGGATTCTTTTGGATCAGCCTGAAATCGCACACAAAGACACATTAAACCTTATGTTCAGTCTACTAACAATTAAGTAAAGAAGTGATTCAATTATTCGCTATACATTTTTTCATCTACTGATTTTCTATTTGGGTCCTTGTATAATTAAATAATAAAGCTCATGGGAGTGTTCATGGCATTAACATTATCTATTTCATACTTTTTTAGGAATTGATGTTTTTATGTTAACTAAGGAAGGTTCCATCAGTTATCTACTTTACACTAAATCCAAGAAAGTAGCTTAGCTCTCCCATCATACTCATCTTAAATTTTCCACTCATTATTTTGAAAATTCATCACATAGGTTTTTATCTGAGGATCCAAATAAGATGTCAAGAACATAAATTTTAACAATGAGTAAGTCTTCTCCTTCTTTTTTTATGAAGAAGGTGGTGTCTACACTACCCTTAACAAAGTCTCTATCTAGAAGGAATGTGCTCCACCTTTCATATCATGGTCTAGTTGGTTGCTTCAACCCATAGAAGGCCTTCTTTAGTTTGAATACATGAATTGAGAATTTTCAAAACCTATTCCTTCAATCTAGTTAAACCCTTTAGCTACTAATATGACCTTATTATTAACTACTATTTCAGATTCATTCATCTTATTTTTGAAAACCCACTTTATTCTAACTACACTATGGTCCTTAGGTCTCTTGAGTAGTTACCATATGTCATTTCTAACAAATTAGTTTAGCACTTCTTACATTACTAGGATCCAGAATTCATCAGTTAAGGCATGTTCTATAATAGTGGGTTCTATCATAGAGATAAAAGTTGAATTACTAACTTCCTCCCTAAGTTTATGTCTAGTTCTATCACCTTCAGATGTATCTCTTAAAATAAGTTCTTTAAGATGACTAAAAGAATATCTCCATTCTATAGGCAAAGTTTCCTGAGGCTCTACTATATCTCCTATAGCAATGACTTATACCCCTTGAATGACCTCCACTTCTTCTTCTTCAAGTTTAGATTCATTAATCCTGTATGATTCATGAAATACATCATGGATAGACTCTTCTACTACCAGGGTCGTTTTATTGAAGATTCTATAGGCCTTACCTATATATGAGTAACCTAAGAAGACACGTTCATAGGAGTTGGGATCAAATTTTTCTAAGCGTGATTTCCATTAATTAAGATGAAGTAACTAGATAAAAAGAAATGCAATTAAGAATGGTTTGGTGTCCTACCCTTAAGGTGTTCATAGGGTGTTTTATTAAGCTTGGATCTAATGTTCACCAAGAAATATTCACTACTTCTGCCCAAAAATATCTAGGAAGTGAGAACTCATATAGCATTGCTCTAGTAGCTTCCATCAAGGTTCTATTTATCCTTTATGCTATTACATTCTGCTAGGGGTCCTAGGGGCAGAGAAGTTATGTTATATTCCTATCTTTTTATACAAGGATTCAAACTTATCATGTTCAAATTCTCCACCATGATCACTATGAATTAATAAGTTTTCATATTATAATTTTATTTAAATAAGGGTGGAGAAGGTTATAAATTCTTCAAATGACTCGCTCTTACATGATATGATTCTAACCCAAGTAAATTTAGAGTAGTCATCTACTATTATAAATCTAAATGTCTTTACTCCTAACCTAGTTGTGCTAATTGGTTCAAATAGATCCATATAAAAGATTTATAGTGGCCTATGGGTTTTAATTTCTTTGATTGAATGAAATGAATACCTAATTTATTTTCTTAGTTGGCAGACATCACATAGATGATCCTTAGTGAAGTCTAACATAGGTATGCTTCTAACTAGTTTTTTCTGAGTGATATTCCTAAGAGTCTTCATGCTTGTATGCATATTCTCCTATGCCATAGCTAAGGTTCATGAATTATAGTTTTTAAGCACATGAAATTTGAATATTCATTGTAGTTCAAGTCTTACATGTAAAAATTGTTCAATCATTTTCTTTCTAACACAAGTTTTCCATTTAAACTAATCATGCTTTTTTAAGAAGAAATTTATATCGAAGCATTTATCATACAGTTGACTAATATTTAATAAATTATGCTTTAAACTCTGAACTAGTAAAATATTTTTAATAATAAAGTTTTTTTACTTATCAATTATACCTGAGCCTACCATATTCCTAGTGGTGTTATCCCTTAATGTCACCTTGCCTCCTGATATAGCCTCTAGTGTGATGAACTGTATCATATCACTAATCATGAGCCTCAAGCATCCACTGTCCATGTACCGCAATCTTTCACTAGATCTTTTATGAGAGTAGTCCTATATAATCATTCAAAGGTTAAATTTGGGAACCCAAGTGAGTTTGTATTCCACCTTATGTTTGAGTGAATTACATGAATGAATGATATACTATGATGAATGATTTTTAGGTCTCAAAACTAGATGTTTCTTATGGTGGATTGTACAAGTGCAGGCTATGTGACCTAACATTCTATAACAGTAACACCTAACACAAAGAAATAGATTTACTAACATATGTTGTTCATGGTGCCTTCTCCTATGTTTAGGTGATGCATTCTATTTTGGGGGCTTATAAAATTATTCTTAGATTGGTGGTGTTATGTTATTCTCAAATGTAGATAGTTTTGTTTCTAAAAATTTGTGTGCACTTTCAATAAGAGACTATTCAATTTTTAATGCATGCTCCCTGTCATCAAGTTTAGTTGCGCATGCATCTAACTCCTATGATTTCTTTTATTCAATATGTAATGTTTTCAAGGAATCATGTGTATTATATAGGTTAGTATGCTTCTTATTTAATGCATAAAAATCACCTAATAAAGTCACATGATTGTTATCTAAAGTAGCATGCTCAGTAATTAAACTAGTATGATTCTATTATAAATTAAAGAATTCAGTATTGAGACTAGCATGCATTTTCTTTAACTTCCTATACGAGTCATGATTTTTTATAAATAACTAGTAATTCATCATAAGATAGTTTACATACCACATCTTGATATGATCAATCAAGATTATTGTTAATTATAAGATATAGATTGGTTACCTCCTCCTCTGCTTCTAATTTTGATGATTCTGAAGTTGAGTCAGCCCAAAAAGATCTTTGTGTCTTTTGCTTTCCCCTCTTAAACTTTGGCTTCTCTTCACCCTTCTCCTAGATCGAGTGAGTCTTTTGGTTGGGGAATTTAGCATGGAGGTGACATGGTTTCCTGCACTTGAAATAAACTATGTTAGAATAAGCTTTAATATTTTTTGTTGCTTTTACCTTTGCTCCAATTATGTTGATAACGTCTATATTTTCTTTTTAGAAAACTCTTGATTTGTCACATCAATAAATAAATGTCGTCATTCTCCTCCGTTGTAGAATGATCACTATCAGAATTATTTACTTTTACTGCTACAATTCTCTCCTTTTGTTCCAACTTGAGCTCACAAGTTTATGTTTTTTTTTATAGCAAATATTATGACTCACGTCTTTATATTTACTTATATTTATAATATATTTTGATTTGTGTGTATACAAATATTTTAGGAACATCATACACCATCCAACAAAGATTTAAGGCTCAAGATTGGGAAGAATATGTTATACTATAAAGATTTTTAAAATATTCATTGATGTATTTTTAATTTCTTAAGTTATGTCATGTAAGGTTGTATGTTAGCTTGGTGACCAAGCACACACACACACTCAAGGGGAGTGATATTGAGTCAAAACCAGATGTATAATTTTTGAAATAATCATATTGTATGATTTATATCATACTATATAATCAGCTCATCTTTATACTGGATGATTTAGATCATCCAGGATGATCAGTTATGACCATGAAAAATAACCATCATAATTTAGGAAAGATTTTAAATTTTATAATTTATTCTAATCATCCAATATGATGTACATCGTATTGGATGATCTGTAAAAATCATGCCTAAATTGATCCTATAATTAGGGGACTAATTATGGTTAATTTATTCAATCCGATTGTCCAAGATGATCAGTGAAGATCATATTAGATGATCTAAGAGATACTTGAGATGATACTTGATCATCCTAAAAATAATACATTAATTTTTCTTCTAATCATCCAGGATGATCCCTAATATCATACTGGATGATCATTACAAATTTGAACTGGTCGTACTAGACTATTCGGATATCATCGAGGACTACTAGTCAAATTTTGCACATCATACAGGATGATCCTTCAATCATACTGGATGATCTTTGCCACCAGAATTGAAATTTTATGTTTTCATATCCCTATATTTAAGCTTTCTCCAACGACCTTAAATGTGTTTATCATGCATTGAGTCTTTATTCTTCTAGAAAAAACCTGAAGAGAGAGCCTTGAAAGGGAGAGAGGAGAGGGTGGAGTTTGAGAGGGAGAAGATCCTTAAGGGGTTCAAGTGAGTATGGAAGAGGTTTCATATGGTTGCTCTTGCAAGCTTGCATCTCAGTACCATCGGATTCAGGGTTTATCTTGAGAAACATTTGTTGACCTCCTTTTTGTATGAGGTCACCTGGACCAGTCCTGACCCTAGATCAATTTAATCTCTAGACCAATCTAAACTCTAGGATCCTCCTAGAATCCCGACTTTAGGATTTATTCTAGATCCTAGGATCAATCTAGACCCCGGACCCTAGGATCTACCTTGACCCTAGGATTCTCCCAGATCAATCTAAACCCTAGGATTCTTCTAGACTCTAAGCCTTAGGATCCATCTAGATCCTAAAGTTCTTCAAAACTTTAGATCACAGGATCTACTCTAGATCCCGTAACTTCTAGACTCTAGACTCTAGGATTTTCCTAGACCCTAGAATCCCTTTAGGTTCTATCAATTCAAACTTCAAATCAATCCTGGCCTTAAGCTAACCTAGATCTCAATTCAAATCAAACCCTCTAATCACCTCTAGACCCTTGATTATGACCTATTGAACATTAAACTGCACTTTGGTGGACCCAACCTGACCCCCAGTTGACATGGGGTCAAAATGACCAAAATGCCCTTTAAGGACAATTTTGAAGTTCTTCAAAGACTTCGACATACCCTTTTCAAATCAAACCCCAGAACCTCTTCCAACGCATCCTAATCACCCTTAAGAGTGCATTGGAATCAAGCTTTGACCCTGGTCAAGCCTTTTTGACCAGATCGACCTTTTTGACCAAAATGCCCCTAAGGGATTCAAATGTTGATTTCAAACCAAAGGACCTCCAAATCGCTTGTAACCACCTCCAGCAAGTTTCAAATATCAAACCAAACCTGTTTGACTCAAACCCAGACCCTGGGTCAACCTGGTTGACCAAGTCAACCTAGGTTGACCAAACAGGCCCTTAAGGGTCAAAATAGACATTTCGACTGAATTGACCTCCCCAAACTTTGAGACCATCTTCAATAGACTCAAAATGTTATTTTAAATTTATTGAACCCATTTCTAGACCCTGGACCTAGCTGGTTGACCAAGTCAAATAATTTTGGCTTTAGGGCCCATTAAGGGCCCATTAAGCCCTCTTAACCCAAATGACCTACATAAACTTTGGAATGACCCTCACCACCACCCATGACATTCTCCTAGTCCACATCATTCACCTCATTGACTGGTTGACTGGTCAACATAGTCAACACAACCTCTTAAGGGCTTTAGGAGACTTAAATATTTAAGCAAACTCAAACTACCTCAAGCCCATTGAACTTGGCTCAATCAACCAGCAAATCAACATTTCTTCATGGCCACATCAGCACCCATTGACCCATTGACTGGTCAAATGGTCAATGCATGGTCAAATGAACTTTAAACCTTGCCCAATTAATTCCTTAAGCTAATTCACTTGAGCCCTAATTAATCCAGCTGTTAAGACCTCTTCTAGAAGCTCCCTAGAGCATTTTGTAACCCTTAGATCTAATCCAATGGCTCTTGATCAAGCCATGTGTTCAAAGGGGCAAAAAGGAGATTTAACACCTCATGCCACCTCTTGTCCTTTGATCCCTTGATCCCATCAACTCCATGGGCACTTGGCAAACATCTAGGAGCTCTTCCATTTAATCCCAGCCATCCAAATGCACTTAGGTGGCTTGAGTAGGAAAATATCTTAAGGACATGCAAATGAACCCTTTAAGCCTCTCTCATTCAATCCATCCCTCATTCAAGAGCTATCCCAGCCATCAAAACCTTCAAAGAACCTTTTTCAAGCTTTTCACTAATTTTTCCAAGCCTTCCCCCACGAAAATCTAGTCTCCAAAGCTTGTTTGGTGAAGAGAGAGGAATCTAGAGAGAGAATCAGGTTATTCATAAATAACTTCCAATCCCAATAGATCCAGCTCCTGCGGTCTTCTACAAAGTTGAAGCGTGTCTTATCATCTTTCCAACAAGTCCAAGAATTAGAAAATCCGACGGTTGGATTGTAAGTTATGCCCATTTTAAGTTTAAATTTAAATTTGAAATTGTAGCAAATCTACAAAGCATGGAGCCTCTAAACTTCAGGAATTGTTAGATTATGTTTCCCTCTAGCTACAGTTCAAATTTCGTTCAATTTCGTTGAGTATTTTGAAAGTTATGGGCATTTGAAGTTTTTTAGCTCTAGTTCAACCAGAGCCGTCGCGATCGGACGGCCCAGATCTAGCCATACCGCGTGAACACGGGTGCTGACGTGGTTAAGTGGCAGGCCAGGCCGCCACGTGGTGCGTTCTCATTGGGCGCCGCCATTTCGCGGTCAATTTGACCAAGGAAAATAAAAAACAAATCAAACAAATGCCCAGATCTTCTAAAATTTATAGAAAATCGAATTGTTCACCAAATGTTATGTTCTTGGGCTCGTTGGAAAGGAAATTTTATGTAGTATTTATTAAAATTAAAATCAAGTTGATTTGGTTTTTGAATTGTGAGATATTTCTATTTGTTTTAATTATGTTTTTTGCAAATTTCTCACAATCCAGTGATTAATTGGAGCCCAAATTTTGTTGGATGATTATTGGGTATCTTAATTATGTGAAATAATATTTCTAGGGTCAGATACCTAATGGATTTCTGTGATGTGAATTTTCAACGTAAAGGGTCAATTTTGGACCCTAAAGTTTGAAAATTTATAACTCTTTAGGTTCTCCATTTTTTGCTGTAAATTTGTTGTGGTGTGGATACATTTATGCCAGGGTTAGACACACCAAATTTTAAACCAATTTGAACAGTAGAGACACCTAGGGAAAATATTTAAGAAAATGTCTAGAAATTTTAGAAAATTTCTAGGGCATTGTACACACATGAACTAGGGATGAAACTTAAGAACAATAAACATAGTGACATTTTACACCTTAGGTGAAAATTTCATCCAATTTAGAGGTCATTAACTTGGACAATTAAGCAAATCAAAATCAGCCTTATTAAGGACTTTAACATTTTCAAAAATTACAATAAATCAAATTTAAATCCAAAAAATTCAAAAAAGACCTCTAACTGATTAGAATCATGTCCTTAATCAATGAAAATTATAATCCCCTTGATCAGACATCAAATCAAACCTTAATTTAATTTTAATTGAAAACCAATGTTTAATTAAAATAAATAATTAATAATGATTAAAAATTCCAAAAAAATTCCCAAACACTTCATAATCTCTTCTTAGGTCATTCCTGATCTTTGGAGTTGATTTCAAGGTGTTTGAAATTCATTTGGAGCAAAATCAAGAAAACCCTTCTAATTAAACAATTAAATAAATTCCATAAATACATCAAACTTAAAAAAATCATAACTAACTCTAGAAAACTCCAAATTGATCAAAATCAATTGCATTCAACTCAAAATCAAGTCTAGTATTTATCAAAAATTTCAAACCTTCAAAAATCAGTTAAAGTCAAAAAGTCAACAAATTGGTCAAACCTAGGTCAAATTAGGTCAAAACTTCGAACCTTCATAACTAATTGTAGAAAAATATCCACATTGAGTCCTAATTTTCTAATAAAATTGACCATTTAACTTAAAAATCTCTGTCAATCAAATTCAAGCCCAACTCTTAGATAGACTGAGGTGTTTCTGAAGTAATTCAGAATCCCAAAACACCTCCTACCTTTCTTCCTTTAACTCCTGAAATAAGTGTTCAACCTTAATCCAATCCCGATTGAAAATTCCAATCTTTTTCTTCCTTTGATATCTATCTTTGAAAATCTAAATAAAATTTACACCGCTATTTTAATCGAGAGTTTTCGTAGAAAATTTCAATTTTCTACGATGTAATTAACTACGAGGGCTTGCGCTCGTAAGAGATTTAGAAACCCAGAACTTATTTTCAAAACCAATAATTTTTCAAAAAACTTCAATTAATTCTCTTTGGGATAATCAAACCCGACGATCTATATCATCATTTTCAAACAATCGATAATGATTGATATCTTCTCTCTTCGGAGAGATATACCAATTATTATCGTGGTTTTGATTAAGAAATTAATAATTTTTAATCCATATTAGCATAGTCAAACACTCGATTAAATTTCATTTTGATCCTTTGGGGTCACATGTGATTCTTTCTTGAGTTTGACTACGATAGTAAGGATAAAGTTAAAGTTTTGTAATCTGAACCAATTAGTGAATGATATTCTCTCCTTTTGAGATGGTATATCATTCTTAATGTCGTGTTCGATTCCAAAACTAAAATTCAACTTTCCCAAAGAAAATTAATACTTTTTCAAAACTATATTTTTCGATCAAACAACATTTTGGGAAGAAGAAGATCTCTTTGGAATCAAACGACCCGGCTACTCTACCATACCGGGGAAGGTGAAAGTGATTCTATAAGGGCTTCTCTGACTAGATGTGGAGGCTAAAGGAGGTCAGTAAAGGTTTAGAGAAATACTTGAAATGGGGGGTTATGAAGAGTAGACGTAGGTCAGGTTGACCGAATCACTATAAATGTTTGGTGTGTTTATTCTTTATTTTATTTTTCCACATTTATTTTTTGCATTTGATTATGTATTAATTGAGTGGTTGAAAATCTCTGATTTTTTGTTATTATGAAAGTATGTTTACTTCGGCATCGAGATATAAATTATCATTTTTTAAATGTTTGAAAAAAACTTTAAAAAGGTGGATTTTCTTTTTGTTTAAAGAAGTTTTTTTTTTTAAATCACCGATTCACCCCTGCTCTTGATTTACCTTGGGACTAGTTCTTTAGGGTTTCACAATCCTCACAAACATTCACCTTCTTCTCTCCTGTATCACTTTATCGTTGACTCACTCCTTACTTGTAAGCAATAAGTGACCCATGAAAATTATCAATAAAATAAACATTTAAATCTTTAGATTTGATAATTGGAATTATCTTGTTATCATAAGAACTAAGAAAATAGTGTAGAATCTAATTGACCTTTTTAGTTTGATAATTCTCTACCTAGTGCATATAAGAATTTTAGTATTTGGGTGAGCCTAGTGTACATTTTAGATACAATCTCATTAGGTTTCATGCGAAAGAGTTCATAGTCATGCAGTAGAATATTTAGCTTAGACTATTTAACTTCACTTGTTCCCTCATAAGTGACACATAACCTATCCCAAATCTCCTTCCCATAGTGTATGTAAAAACTAGCATATAGTCCTCAAATTTTAAAGCAAAAAAGAAGCATTTTAAACATTTAGCATTTTAATAAGCGAGTTCCCTATCCCCATGGTTCCATTCATTAAAAGGAATATAAGTTTCAAAACCATCAACTACATGCAAATAAAGTGAATAGCCAGTTTGAATCATATGCCAAATTCTAAACGTAAGTGATTGTAAAAGTAGACATGCATATATTTTAGAAATTAAAAGAAATATTTTCAAATAGTGGTGGACGGGTTATAGAATAATCCTTCGCAATGTTACGATTATAAAAATGGGTCATTGATTATTTTTTTCAAAAGTTTTGTAAAGCTTTATTTTTTTAATCCAGCTCTGATATCATTTGAAAGTTTATGAAGGTTAATAAACTTTAAGAAAGTATCCTGAGGCTCACCAATATAGAGGGGTCAATTAATAATTTTAAAAAAAATTCAACTTAAAAATAATGATAAAAATATTTTTTAAAAGTTTTCAAAAATTGAAAATGTTTAATTCTAATTAATTGTAGAAGTGAACGAGCTTATCAAAAATATTGAATTAGCTACGATGATATCTTGATTTATGAAATGAAGCAATAATCACCAATTTTCCCAAGCAGTTATAATAGTTATAAAATGTAATAAAAGCAGAAGTGCAAAAAGAAAAAAACAGTACACCAAAGTTTTTATAATGGTTTAGTTAACCATGACCTACATCGACTCCCCAGAGTCCTCCTCTCTAGATATTGCATTAATCAGTAATTGACTCTCCTTTTACTCCCAAGGCAAGGTAAAGAAGCTATTAGATACTTTCTTTTATCAAACCTGATGCAGTAGAGTGCCAGATACTATGTCACCCTCCCGATGATGGCAGGGAACCTTTACTAATTTTTCTCCCAACTGGAGAAGGCAGAGAACCTCATATCCTTTTTTTTCCGTCCTGAAAAAGGCAGAGTACCTCAGCTCCTTTTTCTCCCACCTAAAGAAGGTAGAGTACCATGAGGACTTAACCTAGAAGCCTCTCTCCCAAGAGACCCTTCAATACTCACTAAGTCCAAAGGATGAGCAAGGGTGTAGCTAGCCTGAAGCAACCATGTGATCCCCTCACACTCCTCCCTCATGCTTAACCTGACCTTCTCCTTTCTCTCAAATCATGGATTTCTTAAAAACTCCTCTTTCATAGTACCTTCATCTATCACATAATTCTCTCTCTATTTCAAATAGTCATAATAATTTGCTTAAATATTAGGCTTCAATAAACTCTTAAAATTCAATTTAGTGGTCACTGTTCCTACAGAATAATTTGAGTGCATATAATATGATCAGTTCAAAACTAGACCTAAAAGTTTAAATAAGTTGTTAAACCTAATAAAATTTACCCAAGGCTAACCAAGAGGGGGGTGAAATGGTAAATTAAAAATTTTCTTAGATTTTCAAAAACAAATTTAAGATTTTTGCATAACGATAAATTTTCTAAAAATAATTTTTCAACCACTAAAATTAAATGTGCAGAAAATAAAAATGCAATAAAAATAAAGGAACAAAAGAACACCAAACTTAATAGTGATTTAGTCCAACTAGACCTACGTCCACTCCCTGAAGAGTCCTCTTTCATGTATTACACTTTACCAAAGTGACTCTCTTTTTACTCCCACAGCATGGCGGAGAAGCCCTTACAATAACCTCTATTCCATCAACCCCAATACAATAGAGTATCGACATCCTTTCTCCCCCTATTGGTGATAGAAGAGTACCAATGTCCTTTCTCACCCTCATGATAATGACAAAGTATTGATGTCCTTTCTCACCCTCCTAATGATGGTAGAGTACCGACGTCCTTTCTCACCCTACTGGTGATGGCAGAGTACCAATATCCTTTCTCATCCTCCTGGTGATTGCAGAGTACTAACATCCTTTCTCACCCTTCCGGTGATGGCAGAGTACCGAATCTCCTCTAAAGATCTTCTCTCAAGAGTCTTCAAAGAAGTAGGATAGAGATTTGAAGAACATACAAAGATATCCTCACCTTTGGGCAACTTTATGCACCCTTCATAATTTTCACTTGTAAGATCTAATAACCCTCACTCCCAAACACTCTCCCAAAACACTCTCTCTATCACTCCTAAGAGAAAATTTGCATAAGAAGTAGGATAGTCAGTTTTTAGGACTCTAATATATTAAGGATAAGAAAAACCTTCCAAAAAATTAAAAATTTCAAGATGAACATACTTGTATCATACAGTACGATCATACTTCATTTGTAAGAATAGTCCAAAAATTCATTTATAATTTTGTATGAACCTAATTTTATACTCTGTCAGTCGTATGTACGAACTAATATCGTACCGCATAATCAATTCAAGAAATGGTGACTTCATTCAGGATGAACTGATACGTATCCATTTCATAGTCTAGACATCGTCTATACGAATCTAGCTTCATACAGTACAACCGGTTCAAAAGAATTTTTGGAGGCATGATTTGATTAACTTAGTTCTGAAAGAACTATTAAGTCAAATCGTACAATGCAATTAGTTTTAAAAATAAAAGTTTTGACTCACTTTCCCAGCGTGTGTGTATGGTTACTCAATTATAATCACACTCACTCAAACTCAAAAAAAAAAAAAAGAAAAATTATATACTTTAATTATAAGAAACTCTAATCTAATCTATCTCAAAGTTTTTTGTAGTTCAGAGTATGATTTTTGTGAAACGTTAGTACACACAAACAATACAAATAAAAATATTTCTAATATATGTTAGGATAAATAGTAATCAACATAATATTATTTTAATATCATCAAAATCTCAAATGAAATAAAATATAGTTTTGAAAATTAAGTTGCAATAAGACCCATCAAGTACGATGCAAATAGTTATTCTGACAAACTATTTAACTTCGAACACATCGTACAAAACAATCCAATGATCATCAAGTAAGATCTGTTAGCTTTTCTCTCTTATTCGTATAGGATAATTACCTAGATGATTAGAAATCGTCTCTATAAGTCATCCAGTATTATTATCATTGTATAGTATGGTCTCTTAATTTCAAGTAAGTCTTCTAGTACGATAAGAATATCATATATTACAATTAATTCAAAAATCATGGTTTTGTTTGGTACGATCTTTGGGACACCAATATTTCATCTCTGGAAATCATTTGGTAAGATCAATATTATATAGTATGATCTGTTATAACTAATTAAACCATAATTTGATTTACTAATCATGGAGGTTAATTAAACTAAGATTTTAACTATTCGTATTGTATAAATTAGATCGTACAATATAATTAGTTTAAAATTAAAAATTTTTAATATCTTACTTAATATATCCGACGACTAGGGTTTTCAAATCATAACAAATTATACAGTATTATCCCGATCGTATAGTATGATTAGTTCATAAAATGTAATTTTTTAATAGTCATTATGCCCATTTTTCTACACTGATTATACAGTATGATTGATTAGTATAAAAATTTTAACATTTAAATTTTATCACTCTCCCACTATATGTGTATACACGGTCACCTAATTGCATACACTCTTATGTGGCCAAACTTAAGAAATAAAAAATAAAGAAAAATAAAATTACAAACTTTCTTTACTTGACATTCCTACTCTACCCATTCTTGAGCTTCTAGTAGCCTTGAGCAGTATATGTCTTACCTACAATGTTATTGCTCACAGACATAAGAAATTTACAAAAAATTCATTGAGAAATGTAACAATTCAATTAATAATATTTTTTTTTCAATCAATAATATCTATCATCATCAAAATCATGTACTATGGATTCTGGATTGCAACAAAGGGGACTAAATAGTGTTTTGAGAGAAAGGGAGTTAGGGACGGAGAGGGAAGAAGAAATAAGAGAGAAAGAAGAAAAGAAAGAAATAGAAGAACAAGAAGAAGAAGAATAAGAATAAGAAGGAGAGTAGAAAGAAAAGAAGAAGAAGAAGAATAAGAAGAAGAAGGAGAAGAACTCAGAGAAAATAAATAAAAAAGGATAAAGTAACCTACATTAGTGGAGATTTTTCACATCAGGTTTGATATTTGCATAAAAAACTAAGTATGATAGAGATAGAGGGCTTACCTACATCAAGAGTCATGTGAATGCCGGAGATGGGATAGAGAGCGAGGAGCTTCGGCTCTTCATAGGGCGGTGAACTAAGTGGGAGAGAGATGATGTTTGGGAAAGGGAATAATTGAGAGATGCCAGGGGTCTATTTACCTCGATTTCATATATCCTTTCCTTCGCCTGTGCTCGATTGACTTGATCGAACAATGTTGAGTCTAATTTTATTTGGATCATTAATAATTCAGGCTTGGGTTTTTTGAATTGCCTCGATCATGTTAAATTGAGCTTGAATCAATTTGAACCAAGTCGTATTAGACCCGAATAAGTTCAATTAAATTTGATTGGCGCATTTGAGCCTCATAAAGCTCAATTTAATATTAATTTCCATTAATTTGATCATGTTTTTTTTAAATGGTCTTATTTGAGTTGAGTTAAACCCAATCTAGCCCAAGTTGAGTCAAATTGGGTTTAATTTGGATTTGATTTCAACCCCATGAGTTTCACTTTTTTTTCAATTGAGATCCAATCAACTTTCTAAATAATTTTGAATCCCATATCAGATCAGGAAGTTGATCGGATGGTTTGAATCAAATCGATAGCTGACCTGAGCTCTTCACTCGACGTCCATGATCTTCAACAGTCACAGCAGAGATACGAAATAGCTAGCATACTCTATTCACGTGTTTAAGCTACTATGATGATGAATGGGAAAGGGAGAGCTTCTTTTTTTAGTTTGGTTATGTATTTCCTCTAGGAGAAGGCTCCCAGGCAAAGCAGGATCTGACATTAACACCCACCCCCTCTCATTCTCAATCTCTCTCTCGTTCGAAGCAGCCCAGGAGAACCCTCCCCCCCCCCCTTCTCTCTCACTCTTGTCTTCTCTAATTTGTACATAACAAATCGCTTCTTCTTCCATAAGCTTTCCCTCCTCTACTATGACCACTCATGAGGTTTATAGCCCATCACGTCTCTTCATGACTTAACATCCCTCTCCGATTCACACAAAGATCTTCATCCCATATTGTCTAATACTTGCCATGAAAGCTCCCAAGTTAATTGCATAACAAATCGCTTCTTCTTCCATGCTTATGAACTGGACTTCGTAGAGTTCCTTCCTCCCTTCTTAACATTAAATCTTTAAACAGGACATTATATATATATATATATTCTTGCTTCATTTTAATCGATTGTCCTCTACTGCTATCATCAAGAATTCCATTTAGAGATATCTGATTGTCTGCGTGGCTTTGAAGCTTATTTTCTCCATATCATTTAATTCATGTAAATCACTATTTATGGCTAGCAATTTACTACATGTGTCAGATTGAATGTCCATATATTAAATCTTCTATATATATCATTTAGCATTTAATGGAATATGAGCCATGTTGAGGTAGTCATGATGGCATTCATTATTTATTTATTTAAGATTATCATTATTATATTGACACCTCTCATATGCTTTGATATGAATTCTTTGCTAAAAAGTTTTATTAGACTTTGACATTGAGTCAGAATTTGGTTGATTAGAAATTATTTATGAGGCGGCATGCATGTACATCAAATTCTGGTTAAATTAGAAATATTTAAGTGCATTCATCCTTTATTTTCTTTATGTTTAGCACTTATGCCCATGAAGAAAGACAAGTAAAAGAAATTTGGTTGCTTGGTGCTCTTATTGAAATGTTAAAATTTGTGAGCAATATCATAAAGATTTTTCTTTGTCTTGAATATCTTTTGTCCAAACGCTCATATATGTTTTATGCTAGAGAACACATCATCAAAAGCGTACTTTTTGTTGTATAGGTTATGAAGATTTGGTGAAATGATTTTGTTGAAATTATTATTATTATTATTATTATTATTATTGTTATTTTCTTGATGTCCTTGATATCTGAATGTTCAAAATATGATGTTATAAAAAAAATGTTATCTTTAAACAATGGCATATTCATATCTAAGAGGTATTTATTGGATTGAGAAGGTTACACATAGACATTTTCTTCAACTTTGTGTATTTATTTGATATTTATGGATTGTGACGATTTCCCCTTCTTCCGTAAAGGAGTTTTGCAGAATGTTAAGTTATCTTTTTCTATTCTAAAATTTTTGTGTATTGTAATTTGTTAGGATTTATAGATATGGTTGTATTTTTTGCTTTATAAATGTGCATTCCCCACCTCTTTGCTTAGTGAATGGACTAAATAGCGGCATGAAATTTCAAGTTTGAGAGGCATGCTTCTTCTTAGAAATATGAGAAGAGAGATAAATATTTGTTTGGGCTTTCGATAGTGCTTGTTTTGTCCCTTTTATTTTTCTCCTTAGGTGTGGTTTTGATGATGAAAATATTATGAGCTATTTTGGGCTTCGTTCCCCATGAATTTTGGCATTGTCGGTGTTCCTTTATGCTTATGAAGTTTGGTCATTTCTTAAGTTAGCATGCAACAAGAAAGGTTGGAAATTTGTTAGCAAGTTTTAAGAGTTATTTTATATCAAATACTTGTTGGTGGACTTTGAGAGTTGTAACAAAGTGCTTTGTGATAAAAAAAATGCTTTATGTACAATGCTCTTTTATTTTTTTTCATAGATCTTGATGGAATGGGATTAAAAGTCCTTTTGAACGTTTGATGGCATATAGTATAGAAATTGGAAACAAAATAAGTACATAATTTTCACTATTTTAGGCTCCAAAGTGTTTTGGAAATGAAACAAGTGCAGATTTTTCACTGTTTTAGGCTCCAAACTGTTTTGGTAATAAAACAAGTGCAGATTCTTCGCTGTTTTAGGCTTCAAACTTTTTTTGGAATGAGTTATGAGCAGATTTTTAACTGGTTTTGTGCTCCAAACTGATTTGGAGATGAGTGAGAGGTAGATTTTTACTTGTTTTAAGTTTCAAACTATTTCAAGAATTAATTAGATGCATATTTTCATTTGCTTTGTGCTCTGAACTATCTTAAAAATGAGATATTCACATTCCTGGCATCATGAGTAGTTCGGAGATTTATTACATACTTGCACTTTGTTAATATTCACTCAATATGAGAAGCTTTGTGGATTTTACTTCTACCCATGCAAATTTCTTTGGGAATGTGTTCTTTTTTGAGAAACGTTGGAGAATTATGTCTCTTGTATGTTGTAAAATAAATTGCTCTTGTCATTTCTTTGTAAATATTTGTATTTATTAAAAATCCTTGTGAATATTCTATAACGAAGAGTTTTATAAGATTTTCTCATTAGAAAGTTTTAATGGATTAATACCCCACGCCAAAAGAGAAAGCACTTGGTTATTTTGTGTCGGAAAGAGCTTTTGTGGGTTTTTTATGAGAAAAAGTTTTGAATTGTTTTATTTGGATGTTTCATAAGTTATTTTGGGATTAGTAATTTTTGTGAGTGGCTTTGTGTTAGAGAGTTCTCTAAATCTTTTTGGAACAAAATGATTGTTCTTATATGAGTTGGCTTTCTTTTATTAGTGTTTTTCTTCTAAAATATATGTTTGGAAGAATGGAATGAAGGCTTGTTTTGAGTTTTAGTTTTGGGAGCTCGTTCCCCTTCGCCACTTTGAGCTTTAATTAAAAAATAGTTTGGTTAATTGAGTTGGTTATGTCGAGATCTTGTGTTTGGAACGTGGGGATAGTAAAGGGTATCAAAAACTCCTTTTTCTCATATTCATATTGTATTGAATTGGAGTGAATGATGTTTTAGAGTCAAGCTTGGCTTTGAAGAAGCATGCCTAATAGTAAGATGCCTACATTCCTTTATTATTTTGATTTTCCATTCAATTCTTTTTATTGCACTTTGTCGTCTTTCTCTTTTTTTCTTATCTTTCTTTTTTTCTACTTATCTTTTAAGATAAATGTGGTAGAAGTGCTCACAAAAATAAAATGATTCAAATAACAAGTGTGCTCACCTGATATACAAATAACACAAAGGTATATTCTTATCTAGTAGCATTTGTTCTTTTTATTATTTGCTTAATATATATGAATGTGCTCTAATATAACCTTTTTCTTTTCTGTATTTTGTGAGGCACTTTTTGGAAAGATAAAAGGAAAGGATCATTGGGGCACTAGGCGAAGGAGCATGGACAATAATATCCGAGCATTAGTCACCCCCATTCAGTCTGGTGAAGGTGCTATGGGCAGAACCACCGGGTCATAGCCCCCAGTGCTATAATTCTCCTTAAACTTAGAAAACCTTTAGGAGCCCTCATGGTTGCACGCTCCCTACCTTTTAGGACCATATAGAAACTTCTTTTATAAATAGAATTGATTTTTTTTATTTTAGATCCCTAAAACTGTTGACACACGTACGAATGTACTAAGGGTTAGAAACATAATTTTATTTCATCCCATAATTTTAGTGACACCTAAGGACAAAAATTAAGGACCAAGTCTTAGATAACATAGACTTAGGATTCATACTCCTTATAGGATAGAGACATCAAAATATAAAAAACTTAGTGACATGTTTTCCTAGGTTTAGTATCCCTTAATCTATTAATAATCAACCAATCAATCATAATCTAACTCAACTGCATTAAAAATACTTAATTTGTAATTAAACTATAATTAACATATATAATCATTAAATTGCAAACTTAAAACATACATCTAAATCAAGTTTAATAAATTTATTAATCATCTTCCAACACATTTAAAGTTTAAAAAATGTAGACTAAATTAGGAGTATAAATCTTAACTAAAATTTTCTTGGCTAAAAGACTCCTAAGATTAATGAAACCTCTAGACTAATCTTTTAAAACCAATTAACAAACCTCTTGATTAATAAACTGCTTAATTCACCTTTCTTTTCGAATTTATAACCAACTAAATTAATTTAATAAAATTGGTTATCACTGGGTAACCTAGGCCAATGAGGCTATTAAGTTAGCCCTAAGGAGGGTGAAATAAAGATCACGGCCTCAGTGAGCAACAAATGTGGTAATCAACTAAATACTGAAATAAAACCTTTAAAATCAATCTTAAAATACTAATATTTAAACTTCAATTAAAATTTCTCTTTTAGCCCTTTAACAAATCAAATGCAAACAAATTAAACTAAATCATCCTATATAGGACATACCCAAAATAACAAAGCCTATTACACACAACTAGACTTATTTGTTAGGACACGACTTCTAGTTCTAGGATAGGCCGGTATTTTTTTCTTTTTATTTCAATGATGTGACGCCTTGCATGTGAAATGTGTGCTGTTTATTTTGCTACGTGCTTTACTTTTTTTGTGATGTTTTCTATGATGATTACTAGTTCCTTTCTACACTGTATTGTGAGTGATAGAATACCTATAGGTTAGGAATGCTTTTTAAACTAACGATGTTTCCTGCAAATGCCCGTGCTCACATAGCACTAAAGGGGGATAAAAATAAATAAAAAGATATATAACTAGTAATTGTGCTTCAGCTGCTTAACCCCCAAATAAATAGAGCATGACCAAGTGTGGTTGGCTTGAGCATTTTTCATTCATATATATATAATTGCTTAAATGTTTTGAATATAACTGCTTAGTATAACCCTATAGGAGAGTGTAAACTTTTATTTTTTTGATGTAATGTATTTGATGTCAAGAATTGTAAAAATCTATAAATAAGGCATTTTTAAATATAAAGGGCTCCAAAGGAAAAGGAAAACCTCTTACAGGGAGTATTTTTTTTTCAATTGGACATCCTTTTGGAGGATGAATTATGAGGAACCCGGAGGAAGGAAGATGATCCATAGAAGAAATAAGGAAGTGAAGAAGAGGATCATAAAAGTGTACTGATGGCACTTTAAAGTTTGTTAGGGATGTTAAGATCTTATTAACTAGTCCCAAGGCTAACCAAAAGGGGGGGGGGGGTGAATTGATATTTTAAAAAATCTTTGGATTAATATCATCCTGGACGATCAGTACAAATCCTTGATTATTATCCAAATAATAGCTCTGAAAGGATGTCTAGATGATGAAAAAATAGCTTGACCGTCCAAGCCGATCTCACAATCATCCTGGCCAATTAGTTCAAATCCGAGAAAAATTATTCTGAACGTTGCCCTGAATAGAAGCTGGCCGAGGTCAATCATCCAAGAGATCGTCCCGGACAATCCTGCGATCGTCCAGGATGATGTGATAGAGTAATCAAACCTTAATTGATTTCCTTAATTACCATATTAATTTAGGCATAATTGAGCTGCATCGTCCAGGACATTGTCCTAGATGATGTCCAAAAAATAAATAATACCTAAGTAGATCTTGCGGCTGATTCTTTCTAATTTGAGCCTATCATCCCAACTAATATAAATATCATCTAGGACGATATGCTTAATGATGGCTGCCTTAACCAGGATGCCCTAACTAGGGTTTCTATTTTTAGCTGATCATCTATGATGATTTTATGGTCATCCATGATGATGTGATGAAAATAGAGAACTCTAATAAATCGACAGAAAATTTCCCCCATATATTTGTGTGCAAGGTTACTTAGCATCAAGAACCACTCCATTTATAATAGAGTCAAAAAAGGAAAAATTATAAACTGACTCAGACCTAATCTACCGAATCTTAAGCTCGCTTGAGTTGCACTCGATCTTATGGAACTGAAAAGTAAGTAGGCAAGCCAGTCGTAAAAAATCACGAATGTTTGCTATCATCAAAATTATAATCCATAAAATCAGATTTGCAATAATCTACCCCTTTTTAATGATGGAAAACCAAAAAATAATCTAAGAAGTTCAAGAATAGTTTAAAAGAAATAGTGAGAAGAAATAAAATGCAATTTTAACTATCCAATAGCATAATCAAACTATAGAACAAATAGTACAACTAACTACTCTCCCTTTTGACATCACAAAAAGGAGGTAGAAAGTAAAAATAGAAATCAGTAGAGACAGAAAAAAAGTACAGAAAAACATAAAAGAAACAGACTAAAAAAAAAAAAGATGGCCTCTGATCGTCCGACGGAGGGGGAGGTGGTGGTGGCGGGTGAAAGTAACTGAAATGGGTGGCGAACTACTCTCCAAAACAAGCCATATCCTGGTCATGCTGGTGCTGCAGGTGAATAATATTCTCAGAGTTGAAACTTGATTTCTATTGATTTGGTTGTTAGACCAAAGCTTATGTCCCACGGCTAACCAAGAGGGGGGTGAATTGATAATTTAAAAAAATCCCTCTTAATTTTTAAACCAAAAAATAAACTTTAATGAGTTTTGTAGAAAATGTTTTTCAACCACAGTTTTAAAATTAAAAAAAAAACAAAAATAAAAGGCAGCGAAAAAATAAAGACACGAGGTTTATAGTGGTTCGGTCAAAACCAGACCAACATCCACTCCCCGGAGGCACCCTCCGAGTATTGCACTAATACTAAAAGTGACTCTCCTTTTGCACCCACAGCAAGGCGGAGAAGCATTTAAAAACACTATTTCTACCACTACCCGGTGCGTCAGAGAACAGTCGTCCTTTTACACTATCCCAGTGCTGGTAGAGAACCTTCATCCTTTCACACTCTCCTAGTATGGGAAGAGAACCCTTCGTCCTTTCATACTCTCCTAGTGTGGGTAGAGAACCCTTCATCCTTTCACACTCTCCTAGTGTGGGCAGAGAACCCTTCGTCCTTTCACACTCTCCAAGTGTGGGAAGAGAAACATTCGGCTGTTCACACTCTCCAAGTGTGGACAGAGAACCCTTCGGCAGTTCACACTCTCCAAGTGTCGGCAGAGAACTGAATCTTCTTGACAGATCTTCTCACAAGAATTCTAGAAGGAAGAGAGAAAATAGTGAACTAATCATAAATAATGTGTAAAGACTCTTACCTTTGAGTACCAAGTGAAACCTTCATGCTCTAATGGCAAGAAAACTCTTTCAAACACTCTCTCACACTATCTCCTTGACTCTTCTTTCAATAGGCACGAAGATCAGTAGGCAAAAAGATTATATTGCAGTTTAGTTTGGACTATTTATTGGAAAGACACAAAAAAAAACCGTCCAAGAACTGCAAATTTTCAAGTCAATACGAATTGGATCGTCCCGTATGATCGTGGATCGTCCTTGACGATTTTACTTAAATGCGTTGGAAACGAACCTAATGTATATGGGTATGAAATGATTTCGTACACACACATCATCCCGTACGAACGGTTATTCTATAGGTCGGTTCCCAAAAACTGTAGAATGACACTTAATTTTTAGAGTCAGTTCACTTCATCTTGGGAAGAAGTTAAGGTTCGTCCGAACAAAAGTTTTATAAAGGGAAAATCATCCCTAGATGAATACACTTTGTCTTGGATGAAAACGCTCCAGAGAGCAACTCGTCCTGGAACGAATACACATCGTTCTTGAACTAAAATTTTCCAGAGAACATTTCGTCCTGGGATGAATACACTTCATCATGGACGATAAGGACTTAGAAAAAATTTCTTCAACCCCTGTTTGTTCCATTACCCTTTAGAGGAGATAACTAATCTGATCGTCCCGTATGAATTATGTTCGTCCTGTACGATCAGTACAAATTTCTCAAAATCTTCTAATGTATGTTTGTGTATTCACTCAATTACAATCACTCTCTCTCAAATTTAATTCAAAGAAGAATACAAATTTTTAAATATGCAAAGTATCTCATGCTGAATTTGATTTGAAGTCGTTGTAGTTTGAAGTTTAATTTTCCTGAAATATTAGTACACACAAGAGAAAAAACAACTCTTCCAAAAAGTGTTAGGAGATAACTATACAAAAAACAATAATATTTGAAATCATCAAAACTATACAAGTTGCAAGAATGTAAAACATACAAACAGCAACTCTCTTAGCAATCTCCCCCTTTTTAATGATGGCAAAACAATTATTATTTATATAATTTTCAAATTAAAAAAATCTCCTAAACTCCCACTAAATTGATGAACACGTGTAAATAAGAAGGCATTTTTAGAAATCTACAGATAAAACAAACACACATAATGTTTACATCAAACACAAAATACAAAACAAAAAAACAAAAATAGATCAACCAAAATCAAAGAACAACAGGAAACAAATAATTTCTCTCCCTTTTTGACAACAGCAAAAAGTTAAGAAAAAAAATACTTGAAATGTAAGCAGACATATGAAAATCATTTGATAATTCAATCTTAAAAGTGATTAAAATATGTTATGCAAATAAAATTAAAACATTAGACAAATCATATTAATTCGTAGAATTTAAGAAGAGATATAACATTGATAATATAAAGAATATATCAAAAGCAAGAGTCAATTTAGACACTAAGATAAAGAAAATTATTGCAAAAAGGATGAATAGAAAATTTTTATATTTCAAATTTCAATACAGAATATAAACGTACAGTAGATCAATTTGAATTATGATATTAAAAGATAATGGAAAGAAATAATTACCACATGTGACACTTTGCACGTCTTTTTGAAATTATTGGCAAATTTTTGTGCATCTTTTTATTTTTGGGCTTATTTTGTGCCTCTTTTTCTACCTGCGAACCATTGCGCATTTCTTTTGATTTTTGTACATTTGTACATTTCTTTTTTGTTCAACAGTAATTTTGATCTTTCCAAAATCAATAATAAAAAATTTCAAATTTTTTTTAAGTGCATAAATATTTATTGATAAGTGATATAAAATAAGAAAATATCAAAGTTGTAATAATAATATTAGAACTAATGTAGTCTAAATAAGAGACATGAAATTGACAATTCTAATTATATCAAGTTATAAGCATAACTTCAATTTAAAAAAAAAATAGATTTTCTAATGAATTTAATTTAGACTTGCACTTCAAAGTATAACACTATTAAGATAAAAAATCTAATGATTGTCATAAAGGCTAACACACATTTCAATACAATTAAATCCAAAAACACATGAACATATATTGATATCACTAAAAAGATATTACAATTTAAGGTCAGGATATCAATACATAAATAAAACATCTAAAGTAAAGAAAAATACACTGAGAAGGACCCTGATCTGGCGAAATGAGAGAAGGTGCAGCACCAAAGATGTTAAAGTAAGTACTCATCATAAGCATATTGGTACTAATATCATTCATCTGATCCCTCATAAAATTCATGTCATGCTGATACTGTGTGGCCTGGTGCTGAAGATGAGTCTTAATTTGATCAAAGCGTTGATCAAAATGAGTCTCTAAGCGATCAAATCTTTGAAAAATGTAGCTTCTGGTTCTTCTTTTGTATCACTAATGATACGAGTTTTACTTGGTTATTCTTTGAAGATTGCTCTGAATGATCCGTCGCTGTAGTAGAGTAGTTCTTCAAACTCTTGATCAGGATGAACAAAATTGTATTTCTTCTCCAGAATATAGGCAACAAGATGTCCTAAGGCGATGTTTTTCTTTCTCTTATGCTCTACATGTCCAATTTCAGACAGCCCAAAAAGATAGTCAAGGATAAGTTGTGCTTCATCTATAAGTTCTTTAGTCATGATCAAAAAGGTAACCATAGAAAGAAGAGGGGCAATGTTGACTCTATCACCAGCTTTAGGAATTATGGAAGTTCTAAGGACATGCTGGATGATTCATGCATTACGAACTAGACCAGATACTATAGCCATATCTTCATTCACATTATTTCCTCTAATCACATTATTAAGTTCAGACCAAGAATAATCATGAGTGTTGATTAAGAGATGGGCTCTGGCTCCCTCTGTCCTTCAATTCAGAAAGGCTCCTAAGTCATGCTTGGTGATTTTAACTTTTTGTTTGAAGATAAAGGAATGGATTATAGAGTGGTCAGAATTAAAGGACATGTTTGTGAGGAAGTAGTGGAAGGTTTCCTTATTGTAGAGATAGACGAGGGTAAGGATAAAACCAAACTGTGTTGAGGAAAATAAGTTCATTACCTGAAAGGTAAGTTGTTCTTAGATTAGGATTCTTGAGGGTGTAATCTATTGAGTCTAGTGAATAGGTTGATTGATCTAAGTTAATGTCCCAAGGCTACCAAGAGAGGGGTGAATTGATAGTTCTAAACTTAAACCTCTTTTAAATTTTAGTTGAACATAAATTAAACTTTTAATGAAATTTTTATAGAAAAGTTTTTCAATCACAAATTTTTTAAAACAAAAGAAAAATGCAGAAAATAAAAAGCAGTAAAGTAAACGACACAAGATTTATAGTGGTTCGGTCTAAACCAGACCTACATCCACTCCCCAGAGGCACCCTCTGAGTATTGCACTAATACCAATAGTGTCTCTCCTTTTGCACCCACAGCAAGGCGGAGAAGCCTTTACAAACACTCTTTTCACCACTACCTGGTGCGGCAAAGAACCGTCATCCTTTCACACTCTCCTAGTGTTGGCAGAGAATTGTCTGTTCACACCCTCCAAGCGTCGGCAGAGAACCGTCATCCTTTCACACTCTCCAAGTGTCGGTAGAA